>NW_027267871.1:0-34755 GCF_963676685.1 Mytilus edulis
GTATGAGCATCTTTCTTTTTTGTTATGAAAGTGAGAAAAAAAAATCTGATTTGAAATTAAACATTATTAATCCCCCCCAATGATTAACACCAAATGGATAGTTTGAAATGATTTAAATTGTAAGAATTTGTTTTATAGTTATGACAGAGTTCATTCTGTCTTTGTTAATGTTGAGTATTTAATCACCACTCGATAGTATGTGATGCTTTTACAGAAGGTTTATAGAAGGGTAAAATAATGATGAATGGTTCAAAAAGTTGTTTAAATTTAAATTTTGTTTTCTGTTTTAGAGGTGCAACATGTAAAACAGATGCCAACCATAGCAGCCAATCAACAGCCAACAATTGCCATAATTACAGCAAATTATTCAGAAAAACTTGCAGTAGATGCAATGATGGAACAAAAAACTACTTTTGTTAAATTTAAAACTGAAGGTAGTTTATTTCTGTTAACTGGCAAATTATGCAATACTTTCACAGTTAAAATATCACTGGAAAACACACTTATTAATTCATCTCAACTGAAAAGACAACTACTAATATGCATGAAAATGATTTTGTTTGAAAACAAAAGTATAAAGAGGATTAAAAACATAGTTCCTATTAAACCATGTGCATTTATCCTGAATGCACTGTTTCTTGCTTCTCCACAAATTTCACTAGTGAGCATATCTTGTAGCTGTCAAAAAAACAACCAAAACATACTTTAATATTAACATAGATTGTGACATTAGTGGTTGAATTTATATATTGCCACAAATTGTGGCCCACAATGGATCTATAACATTCAAAAAGTGTATTTTAACCTGAGCAAAAACAAATGTTTTTATTTTGGGGGATGCTATTGAGGAATCACTGAATCTCTCCATTACTTGTAGGTACGTCTTCTAACAGGATTGTTATCTATGAAAATTTACACATCACCAGTGGAGGATGTGCATGAAGAAAAAATACATTTCAAAAGGGAGATAATCACTTTTTATGCCCCATTTATTGGCATTATGTTTTCTGGTCTGTTCGTTCTTTCATTTGTCCGTCTGTTCATCTGTCTGTCTTGCTTCAGGTTAAAGTTTCTGTCAAGGTAATTTTTGAGGAAGTTGAAGTCCAATCAACTTGAAACTTAGTACACATGTTCCTGTTGATATGATCTTTCTGATTTTAATGCCAAATTATAGTTTTACCCCATTTTCACACTCCACTGAACATAGAAATTGATAGTAGGGATTGGACATCCGTGTACTAGGGACACATTCTTGTTTCCTTCAGTATTGGAATATTGGGGTAATAGTTTTACAGGAAGTCAACCTTAGTTTACTCACAGTTCTAGTTTCAATTAACTATGGGGAAATATAGAAGACAAAAAAACTCATTTTGTATGTGAAATTAATTTAGGATATTGTTTGTGCAGTTTTCATCAGTCGGCCAAACATTTTAAGTTCATAATTTTGTAATTTACTTTATTTAAGGTGAATCCAATGTATACACTATTGGGTATATTGGAGAACACAAAGTAGTCTCAACAAAATTACCTCAAATAGGATACCATAGGGCAGCACAGATCTCATCAGGAAACACAACCACAAGGTTATTGGGTAAGTTACCATAGGGCAGCACAGATGTCATCAGGAAACACAACCACAAGGTTATTAGGTAAGTTACCATAGGGCAGCACAGATCTCATCAGGAAACACAGCCACAAGGTTATTAGGTAAGTTACCATAGGGCAGCACAGATCTCATCAGGAAACACAACCACAAGGTTATTAGGTAAGTTACCATAGGGCAGCACAGATCTCATCAGGAAACACAGCCACAAGGTTATTAGGTAAGTTACCATAGGCCAGCACATATCTCATCAGGAAACACAACCACAAGGTTATTAGGTAAGTTACCATAGGGCAGCACATATCTCATCAGGAAACACAGCCACAAGGTTATTAGGTAAGTTACCATAGGCCAGCACATATCTCATCAGGAAACACAACCATCAGGCTATTAGGTAAGTTACCATAGGGCAGCACAGATCTCTTCAGGAAACACAACCACAAGATTGTTAGGTAAGTTACCATAGGCCAGCACAGATCTCATCAGGAAACACAACCACAAGGTTATTAGGTAAGTTACCATAGGCCAGCACAGATCTCATCAGGAAACACAACCACAAGGTTATTAGGTAAGTTACCATAGGGCAGCACATATCTCATCAGGAAACACAACCATCAGGCTATTAGGTAAGTTACCATAGGGCAGCACATATCTCTTCAGGAAACACAAGCACAAGATTGTTAGGTAAGTTACCATAGGGCAGCACAGATCTCATCAGGAAACACAAGCACAACGTTATTAGGTAAGTTACCATAGGCCAGCACAGATCTCATCAGGAAACACAGCCACAAGATTATTAGGTAAGTTACCATAGGCCAGCACATATCTCATCAGGAAACACAACCACAAGGTTATTAGGTAAGTTACCATAGGCCAGCACAGATCTCATCAGGAAACACCACAAGGTTATTAGGTAAGTTACCATAGGGCAGCACAGATCTCATCAGGAAACACAGCCACAAGATTATTAGGTAAGTTACCATAGGGCAGCACATATCTCATCAGGAAACACAACCATCAGGCTATTAGGTAAGTTACCATAGGGCAGCACATATCTCATCGTAAGTTACGATAGGGCAGCATAGATCTCATCAGGAAACACAACCACAAGGTTATTATGTAAGTAACTATAGGGCAGCACAGATCTCACCAGGAAACACAACCACAAGGTTATTAGGTAATTTACCATAGGGCAGCACAGATCTCATTAGGAAACACAACCACAAGGTTATATGTAAGTAACCATAGGGCAGCACAGATCTCATTAGGAAACACAACCACAAGGTTATTATGTAAGTAACCATAGGGCAGCACAGATCTCATTAGAAACACAACCACAAGGTTGTTAGGTAAATTAGCATAGCAATATAGATCTATTCATTCTTACAACACAATACTCATCAATATGCTTCAGCAGCAGGGTATAAGTTGGTTACCATGTGGCAGCACAATATACATCAGAAATTACCACAAGCAGGTAATCAAGAAATGACAATAGAGCGACACAGTGCTCATATCACAAGATCAAAAAAAGAATTATAGGATGACCACAACCATAGAGCCGCCCAGGGATCATCTCATTGGGAAATAACAAAACACTGTTATTAAACGTATTAACATTAGGCAGCACAGGCCTCATCTAAGCAGGAAATAGTTATACAATGTTAGTAAATAAATTAAATGAGAGCAGCAAGTATCTCAATTCAACACATACATGATGTTAGTATGTTAATAATCAATGTGCAGCAGAGATATCCTCTTATCAGAAAAAAAACACAATGGTATTAGATTAGCAGAAAGTAAATGATTTCAACAGGAAATACCAATGCAAGTTTATTTGATAAGTTACTGTAATGTTTATCATGTACGAAGAGGGCATGTGAAAATGTGTTATAGAATTTATGAAAGGAGAATGTAAATTACTGTATTTATATTTGAAGATTTCAATTTGAAGAATGCTAATCCAGTGCAGTTCTGAAATAAGATTTTAAGTCCTTTAAAATAAACTGGTATGTTCTATCCACTAATTAGCTAAAATAACTTTTTTTTAGGATCATTCCAAAATATAGAGCATGTGTTTGTAGTGGGCGTTTCTGGAGGAGTTCCCCATTACACAGATTATTACAAACATGTACGTCTTGGAGATATTGTTATGTCACAGTGTAATGACAAAGGCTACGTGTACTATCACTGTGACAAAATATTTAGAGATAAAGAAGATAACTTGACATATAAACTTCGTACATTTGCTCCTAGGGATTTCACTCTTCAAAATGTTGTCGAAAAACTGCGAGATAGGGCTCAGAGAAAACCAGATAAGGCACCTTGGGAAAAATATATTTACGAAGGTTTAGATCTTCTACGCAATCAGGAGGCAGATTTTAATAGACCACCAAAAGAAAGCGATAGGTTATACATGAACATTGGAGAAGACGATTTGATAGAGGTACAACATCCCTTAAAACCAGAAGATGGAGAGAGCATTAGAGAAGGCGTTCCCAACGTTCATTACGGTGTTATTGGTTCTGGAAGACCAGTCACCAAATATGATTCCACTAGACTTGACTTTGCTCATAAATATAACATCACCTGTTTTGATGCCGAGTTTGATCAAGTCTTAGAATCCATTGTTGGTAATAGAAAGGATAGTTTCCTGTTCATACGAGGCATAGCCGACTACAGTGATGGAACAAGGAACAAAGAATGGCAACCCTATGCCTCACTCGTGGCAGCAGCAATGATGAAAACTATTATCAGATTAATTAGCAACCCATACCTTAGTGAAGATGAAGACTAATTTACCAGACGTCAATTTCTTGACTTTGTGTCAATATTAGACATATGCTTTTGCTTTTTAAAAGTGCTCATCTTTATCAATCATTTTGTTAGCTTCAAAGTGCAATAACATTGATTTGTGTATTCGTTTGACTTGAAATGCAGCATGAAGAGAACTTAATTTGGTTTTTGATAATCTATCTTCTAAATCATTTTTAATTTTCTTATATTTTGTTCCTGGAAATAAAATGCATTGTGTTTTTTGTTGCAAATTATATGAGAGCTACAAAACCTAAAACTTTACTTGATATGCAAATATGTTTTCTGCTTTCATGTATTTTCTTCAAGTTTCAAGTGGTGCAATTTTTGTTTCTGACTTTTATTCATTTATTGGTGCAGGAAATTAAATTTTTCATAGATTAGAGATATTGAAATTAAATTTGATCTAGAAAGATGATGTCTGAGATTTATTTCTTTGTAAGATTTTTTCATTAAAACCTCTTATCAAAAGAAAACAACAAAAGAGTTTAAGGGAGTTCGCTTCTTAGTTTCATAGTAATTAACTTTTCAAAGCACTAGTTTATATTGATAGGAAGGAATTGATAAAGGAATCCAAAGAGCAAAAAAAATATATAGGTCACCGTACTTGTTTTCGAGATATGAGCCATTGAAATTTTGGCGGGAAAAAATTCTCTCTTGACTTTTCATAGCTTTATCATTGACAAGTTGAAGTTCTCAAAAACTGTTAAAAAGTAATTAAAATTTTATAAGACTTTTACAGATGGCTTATCATTATACATGTAAAAGATTTTCAAAAAGAAAAATGGGGGTCACCGGGCAAATTTTTTCAAGGCATTCAAATGGAATAAACCAGAGGATTCCGAAAATCTGACAAAAAATCCAAAACATGACAAGCCAGCTTCCTTAAACAGGTGTAGAGACATAAAAGGACATCAAAAGTTCCTATAAATAAAACAATATATTCCACTGCAATCACATTTTCATCCATCTTTTATTTGAGATTTTTCATTTAAGCATTTATTAAATGCATTTAGTCAATATATATCTTTAGAAAATCAAATATGCCTGTAATTTTCTGTGTTTAATAATCACATAAATTGAAATTTAATCATGTAAAAAGATGTTTTTTAATCTATAACAACTTTTCAGAAGTAATCTTGTGTATTTATATCAGTTTACATGTTAAAAAGATGCAGTGTTAAAAAAAATGAAGTTTTATTGTGAAACAGGTTGTATATCTTATATATGTTTATTACAGACTAAGTTGTTTGATTTTTTTTTGAGAATTTATGTTTTAGGATTATTTATGAACTCTCAGTTATTTAAAAAAAAATATATCATATTGTACTTACAAGTTTTTTGTGGAGCCATTTTGTGTTCCCAACTCAGGATGTTAACTAGATTTATTTAGAGCTAGTCAGTTCATTTGCTGTCTTCATTGGTATAAACTGTCATCATCAAGAAGAAAAAATGTATGTAAATGTTGACTGTCTATACATAATGTTATCAAAAATGGGTGTTTTAATGACTGACTTTCAAAATTGAAGTGTTGATACGATGTCTCTGTAATATACATGGTTTGTTTTTCTTCTACTTTGATCAACATTTTATCTGTTATATTTCTAAGCACTCGGGCAGGAGGGAGAGAGAAAAGTAATTAATTGATGTTAAAATTTATAGAAATACTATAACTTTTTTTGGTACGGGAGAATTAAATTTGACAAAAGTCCAGTATAATTATTGTTAAAAATTAATTGTTAATACCAATATTAGATTTTTGAAAGGAAATTGTTATTGATCATTGTCGACGCTATTTATAAATCAAATATACAAACTTTCATTATTGGAAGTTAGAATCTCAGTGCTATAGAAATTAATCATGAATGCTGAATGATGTAGCCACAGATTGATGGTTTTGCTCTCATGTAAAGTAGATCAATTAAATTTTAGTTTTGCACATGCATAATTAGATATACATATATATTACAAAAAGAGCTTTTATTTTAAATTGATCATAAAAAGGAAATTTTTGTGTTAGGCATTTATTTGTTTCGTTTGCATTTTTTGTTGCATTATGAATTAATTTGAATTATATATTTTATTTATTGAGAAGTCTACTTATATTAATAGAAGACAAACACCAGGATGTAAAAAGTTTTCAGTTTTGTTGAAATTTTATTTCAGTATCATAAAATATTAAGTTAAATATAAATTTGATGTAAATTTTTATATAAAATAAAACTATAAGTTTGGCTTGAGATGTTGATTTTCTTAGTTAAGTTTTCCAAGCATAAAAATTCTATAATCCTAGTTGTGATGTATATAGTTTTGTTATATTTGTTTATACATTTATCATTCCACATTTTATCACATAATTTATATATATATTAACAATGTAGGTTAGTGATGTCTAATGAATTTATATATTTACATATTCATGTAGGCAGTTCAAGGCAGATTAGTTGTTTTCATTAATTGAAAGTTGCAGCCGTTTAATGAAATAATCTTAAAATGTTTGCTACTGTTTTTATTTTTTTATTTTTAAAGAAATATTTCTGACACATTTTTGCAAAAAATTTTTTTTGAATTTCTATTTTTTTTCTTTTGATAAAAAGTTAAGAAATACATGTAAAATGAGAACCTGATAATTTGAAACAAAAAAGAAAGAAAAAAATACGTGCATTCTCATTGCTTTTGTATAAAATTAAGTATAATGAAAAGAACAAGATATGCAATCTTAATTTTTATTAATATTGAACTGTTCCCCCATTTATCCATGATATTAAAAAAACAAAAACCTAAAAAAAAATATTCTTCTTTATTACAATAATTTCTGTACAATTTGAAACCAAGCTTCCAACATGTCGTAAACTCTTGTAAATTGACAATCTTTGGTAATGCTATTCCTGTGATAGATACTTTATAGGAATGTGGGTTGCTTTATGTCATAAAAGATAAAATTTTTAAATTTGTTTGTGAAATTGTGACGTTTAAAAATCTTCATGTATAAAGGAAGTATCTTTTGTATTCAAGAATTCAAGAATGTATTGTTAAATTAAAGTTTATTAGTAATATCATAGTTGAAATAATTGTTTTGTGCATTCATCTAACATAGATTTGTTTGTTATACCTGCTATTGTCATTTACACTTTTTTTAATATAATTAATTCTAGTTAATTATTATCTGTTGTGAAGGCAAACAAATATTTGAATGTCTGTTGTGGACAAATTTAATCAAATTTTATAGTATTTTTCAGGGTTGTTTAAGGGAAGTTGTATATTGTTTATATATTAATTATTTGATATACAGTTTATATGAATGCATAATTATAAAAGTTTTAGTTTTGATTTATTTTGTGGTTGTATTGTTCAAATTTAAGTTGTAAGGAAGCCTTTTTTTCTGCATTAAGAACAAGTATTTTTGTATGAAATAGTGTTTTGACAAATTGTAATGATTTATATAAGAATTTTTAAGTATGAGAATGTGAAGCTATTTAAGATCCTTCTCATAAAAAAAAAACAAAAACATCAGACATTTTAGAATACTTTCCTTTTTGTCAAATTTTAAACAAAATAAACATTTCATTAATTTTTTTCTTTCTTTATATTATAAAATGTTTGTTTTAAAAATCCAACAGTTTATTTGATCTTTCAATGTGACCGTCATTCAGTGTTTAAGATAAAAAAAAAATATAGCAATTTTTTTGGGAAAATGACTAATAAAATTAAGATTTCCTTTGACCTCAGTTGTTTCGCTCTATGTATAAACCTCCAATAAATTATTTTCCGTTAGTCATATACTATTATATACAAGTATGATTGACATGGTTTTTACCTTAAAAATTTACAGTTAAATGTTTCATTATATCAAAAAGTCTAAATGTCTGATGCAATATTTTGATAGTATATTTAGTCAGGTGACTTGTTGAATGCTGCTTATGCCCATTTGAGGTATTACACTAATGCCGGACAGTATACAGTTGATGATACTGACAATTCTTTTTCCAAATGTTTTTAATTGTTATTTAATAATGAAATAAATCTGCTATATATCTTAGTTAAATTTATTTGTCTTATTTGTTTAATGGTAGGATCTCGAAAACATTCACCCAAGAGTTTATCAAACAAAATATTTTTTTTTATAAAGTTATTGACTGTCCTCATTTTCTACATCAAAATGATTTAAAAAATGATTATCTACTTAAAGACCATAACTTGCACGTGATCATTTAAACTTGCATGTGATATTGAGCAACTTCAGTTCAAGACAAATGGTTTCATCATTATGATGCTCTCTTTTACTGTTTTGTAAGAACTGTTTTGGTCTGAAAGGGTGATATAGGTTCACTCATTTACATTCTGAACTTTGAAACATGAACATTTGAAATCAATTTATTGTTAACAAGGTAACAATTTATATGCTATTTCAAAATATTGCATGAAATAAAAATCATTCTTTATTTCCTCTGTATTAAATTCAAGGGATTTATCTTCTTAGAGACTTAACATTTAATATGGGGACAAAGTCCCCTATTACAGTAGAAAATTCAATTAAAAAAAAAAGAAAAAAAAAAAAAATCGGGGAAAATTTCCCAAATTTTTCATTGTACTAATGAACTCAAAATCGTTCAATTTTTTTTTTGTCACGTTTTTTTATTTCCGGATCTGCGCAGAACACATAACTCTACTTCCTTCTTCCGGTCTTGTTGTTGTGAGACTTTGATTAGTCTAGTAAAATATAGGAACTCAAGGAACACAATACCAATATTTCATTTTTAATCATTCTTTGTCTTTGGTATGAATAAACGTTAGGCCTACCTGATGCATTGCGTTTCTTTGTTTACATTGAAAATGACGTAATAACTTAAATAACGTCACAAGTAAATTCCCTAACAACAGAACCAAAATCGGAAACGTTACGGTATTTCCGTATCTTTTTTTTAACAAATATTTAAATTACAAAAAAAATAATTTAAACAAACTTCGTCCCCATTCACAGGTAATGCCTGCCTCATATTAGATGCTAACATATATATATATATATATATATATATATATATATATATATATATATATATATATAACAGTAGAAAATTCAAAAAAAAAAAAAAAAAAAAAAAGAATCGGGGAAAATTTTCCCGAATTTTTCATTGTACTAATGAACTCAAAATCGTTCAAATTTTTTTTTTGTCGCGTTTTTGAATTTCCGGTTTGCACAGAAATCTACTTCCGTTTCCGGTATTGTTTGCATGAGACTTTGAATAAAATGTATATTTATCAGTCTAAGAAAGAAACTAAATAATAATTCATTTTTAAAAATTGTTTGTTATAAAAAAAAAATTTACCTGATGACAGCGTTTCTTTGTTTACATTGAATATGACGTCATAACTTAAATAACGTCACAACTATAATCGCTAACAACAGAACCAAAATCGGAAACGTTACGCTATTTCCGTTTCTCTTTTTTACATGTTTGATTTTTTTTAAAAATCATAGACTTCGTCCCCATTCACAGGTAATGCCTGCCTCATATTAGATGCTCTACATAACCTGCAACTAAGGATCATGTAATACCTGAAGACAATCAAAGCATTCAATTTGGTTATTTGTCTTCCTTGCAATGAAGTTCCAGAAAATCAATTTATATTCAAGGTAATCTTGTGGCAGCAAAGTTAGAATTTTGCATAAAGCTTCATATTTCATTAGTCAGAAGACCTGGAAAACCAAAAGATGTTTTCAAAAGTCTTTTGGTCTATGATTTCTCCCTGGGATCTACCAGTTTTCCTTCATATAATTCTCAATAAATTTCATTTCAGTAATATTTCATCATTATTTGTCCTTTGTATTAATGCAAGATTTCATGTCTGTTAGACACAATTCACATATAATTATTCTCATTTAGTGAATCTTTCATCAGACTTTTAGACCCCTATATATACTGAGGAAGTCCCATGGGACTTTAGGTTTGCACTCCGTCCGTCTGTCAGGTGTCTGTCCATCCGTCAGTCTGGCAAATCAGTTTTCCACACTTTTTCTTCGTGCTTGAAAAAATTGATTTGATATTTAATATATTGTTTTATCATGACAAGTTACAGATCAAGTTCACATTTTGTTCCGTTCTGATGATTTTGTGCAGAGTTATGGTCCTTTGACAGAAAATTCATTGAAATAATCAGTTTTCCACACTTTATTTTGTCATTCTTGAAGATATTGATTTGATGATTGGTATATAGTTTTATCATGAGAATTTACATATCAAGATCGAATTTTGTTCTGGTCATGAAGATGCTGACTTTTTATTTCGTATATGTATATAGGTTACACCCTGACTTGCTATACATTAAGTTCGAATTTTTCCCAATACAATGAATTTTCAACGGGTAGGGGAGTATGTTTTCTCATGCAATACTCAAAGAATGCTTATTATGTGGTTAAATAAAGTGTTTTAGATACTTTTAAAGGAGGCAGAGTATAAAAAAAGGAGACAACCAAAAACTAAGTTGAAGAAAAAATAATGCCACAGTGGATAACAACAAAAAGACCAAAGTCAACAAAAGGATATCTAGAAAACAAAAGATTGAACAAAACAAATAAACCCAATTAAGAACAAGGTAAACTCGGGTAATTTTGCGGAAATTTTGCAGTTTTGGTTATTATCCTGAATATTCTTATAAATGGAGGTAAACAGCAAAAAAGTACACTCTTTATACATGATATATAAGTCAACATAATCAAATTTGACAATTGACCCCTTCAGGAGTTATTGTCCTTGAAAGTAAATATGTTGATAATTTTTTGTAAATTTTTGTAATCTTTTCCTTTTTCCTTTGGAAACTACTGGGACAAGTTCATTTTAGATAGAGATAACTGTAAACACCAAGAAAGTTCAGTAAAGTAAGATTCACAAACAAGTCACCATCACCAAAACAGAATTTTGCCATAAATACTATTTTTGTCTTTAATGTGATAGAGTGTCCTTTGTTTTTATATACAATGCAGCACATAGACCAATCTGAGCAACACAGGCTCAGTAGAGCCTCTAGTTTAATTCTCTCAAAGATATTTTTTACTTAATTCATGTTTTAGAGATTACCTGATGAAGGTTATAATCAAGTTTATTTTAGGTTTTAGTGTGCACGGTTATCAACTCATACGTATTTTGTTGAAAGTTTTACGTTTCAGTTCATCAGAATTTATGTAAACACTGCACAGTAAAACTAAAAAATACCGTATAAGTACCCATATTGATAAATTGTAAGGTACATTTAATCGAAGTCGATTTATCCCTTTCCTTTAAATACCTTTTTTTTTTAATCAACGTGTGGTGTGTTTCATCTCAGATTTCATAGGTAAGAATTCAATTCTGCCGTCAAACGGTCTTCATTTGCTCTGAATTTGTTAACGTGACTTCCTTATGCGACCATGATTGATGACGTCGCATAGAAAGGACACATCGTTTTGAAGTTCATGAAAAAAGAAGTAATAATTTTGTATACATAATATCGTCTACTAAAAATCAATAAAGAACCATACTCGACCATCAAACTCGTGCAATACAATATTTCTTTTCTCTCTACAGTTTAATTTTAACTTTTTAAACGATCGGCAAGCCTCGCGTTTTGAATTTGAAATTTGAAATTTCTCGGGTGGAAAAATATCGTAACACATTCGATAAAGAGGTAGAACCTATATATATATATTTGCTCGTGTCATGACTCGCATTGAATTGAAACAAAATGACAATGACATTGCGTTTACTGAAGATCTAACAACTCATTTGAAGTCTATGATTTTTGTCGAGCCTGCAACTTTTGTTGCAGAAAGCTCGACATAGGGATAGTGATCCGGCGGCGGCTACGGCGGCGATGTTAGCTAACTTCTTAAAAGCTTTATATTTTAGAAGGTGGAAGAACTGGATGCTTCATACTTTGTATATAGATGCCTCATGTTACGAAGTTTCCATCAGTCACATGTCCAATGTCCTTGACCTCATTTTCATGGTTCAGTGACCACTTGAAAAAAAAGTTCAAATTTTTTGTAATGTTGAATTCTCTCTTATTATAAGTAATAGGATAACTATATTTGATATGTGCGTACCTTGCAAGGTCCTCATGTCTGTCAGACAGTTTTCACTTGACCTCGACCTCATTTCATGGATCAGTGAACAAGGTTAAGTTTTGGTGGTCAAGTCCATATCTCAGATACTATAAGCAATAGGGCTAATATATTCGGTGTATGGAAGGACTGTAAGGTGTACATGTCCAACTGGCAGGTGTCATCTGACCTTGACCTCATTTTCATGGTTCAGTGGTTATAGTTAGATTTTTGTGTTTTGGTCTGTTTATATTCTCATACTATATGCAATAGGTCTACTATATTTGTTGTATGGAATTGACCTCATTTTCATGGTTCAGTGGTCAAAGTTAAGTTTTTGAGTTTTGGTCTTTTTATCTAATACTATATGCCATAGGTCAACTATATTTGGTGTATGGAAATATTTTATGATCTTTATGTCAGTCGCGCAGGTTTTATTTGACCGTGACCTCATTTTCACGGTTCATTGCACAGTGTTAAGTTTTTGTGTTTTGGTCTATTTTTCTTAAACGATAAGTAATAGGTCAACTATATATGTTGCATAGAAGCATTGTTAGCTGTACATGTCTGCCTGGCATGGTTCATCTGACCTTGACCTCATTTTCAAGGTTCATTGGTCTTTGTTTAGTTATCTTGGTTAATGTTAAGTTTATGGTACAGTTGTTATAAAGCTTAGCTTTATACTTAGGACTATCAACATAATATCAATGATTAGTATAGAAGGCGAGACATTTCAGCGTGTGCACTCTTGTTTTCACTTCAATAACAATTATCAATATAGTTCTCTAACGTACATATAATTTTTTTTATCGATAAAAAAGAGCTATTGAATAAACAAATACAAAAACAGATTTTGGTAGATTGTCGATTGACAAAATAAGAATAAACGTCGAAGTCTGTCCTTCGATATTTACTTCTCTACAAAAATACTTTCACACGGTCCAACTGACCAATTTCTCATTTAGCAACAGACAAACACAGATTAACAAACTCCTGCTTAGTAAATCAAAAAGGAATAATGTGACAGCAAGAGTAATTAATATTACATATGGTTTTAACGTTACAAAGTAATTAAAGGGTTAGAATAACAGTCAGGATTCTACTTCGTCAAAATTATCTCCCCATTACGCCAGTTTATTTTCAAAATCGTAGAAATAGAAGCCATTTTAGGGATGACGCGCTACCAATTTTGCTCTTTGAAACGCATAAATTTATCCACATTGCACCATTACGATCCTTATATTTCAGTTGTATTTAAAAAGACAAATGTATCAACTAGCTTATAAGCATCAGTTATATATCTTGTCTGCATTGATTCAACTTAAAACTATTGTCTGATCGGTTGTCAGGTGGAATTTTCGAAAATTCATAAACATTTAAAAATATTCTAATTAAATATTTAGTGGAAGGGCAGACTAGATTTTTTAAGTGGTTGAAGACTATAAACCCTAGTTATCACACACAAAAAATTAGAATTTTTCGAAGATATACATTTTCATCATCCAACTTGAAAGACTGTCGTCAAGTACTTTCAGTAAAAAATAGCTGTTCCAACCCACCTATTCTGTTTTTGTGATTCATTAGATAGGTATTTCACTTGACCCATATATTGCATCTTTTAGTACTATGATTTTTTTTTATGTTATAAAGTCAACCTGTAGCTTTGATATATAACAATAATAGAATCTGAAGCGAGACGATGTATGAAATATTCTTGCTCTGTACGATATCAAGACAAAATATTCAACTCAAACACGCCCTAACATATAAAGTTGCACTCGATTTTCTCCTTTCGATACTATTGTAACTCATTTTTTGGAATTTTTTCTTGAGTCACATAATGGAAGGGCAGACACGAAAATTACTGAACTGATAGATTGATATGGTTTCCGTCCGTGGTAAATTTTTTTTTTTTTAAATGGAGGTTATGCATTTTTTTCATCCAACTTGAAAGATACCCATGCCGTCGACTTGATATCTAATTGTTCTGCTTAACTATGTACTAGATAAATTGAAAACTTATGCAAATGGTGTTTTTAAAATAAAACACTTCGTAATTGAGAAGGAAAATGTCATATTTTATTTGTTTCTATTAACTTTTAAAATTTTTGTCACTATAGTAAACATTACAGTACACATTTACCGCCTTCTCTAACAAAGAGCTTCGATTCTTTTGTTCTATTTCAACCGGGTTTCCGACTGATAAACGATTTCCACACTTTAACCCTATTCAAGAAAATCACTCGAATGAATGCTTTGATATTTACAAAAAACTACGGTTGACTTGTCATTAATCTCTGAACGTGTTAAAGGTTTTCTGTTTACCGTGAATTTTAAAATGGAAAATATTTTTGAGAAAATAGAAGAAAAACATATTTTAAATAAGGAGGAAATTGAGTTAAACTGCAGTGAGCATCCAAGAGAAATAGTGATAGCATTTTGTGATACCTGTCAGAAGGCAGTTTGTTTTGATTGTTCTAGAGAATCACACAGAGACCACAAATGTTTCAAAATAGAAAATAAAGCCGTCGAGGCGAGACAAAATATTCCTAAATTATGCGCTCAAATTGAAAATAAAAAGTTGCCAACTTTAGTGACAACATTGGATAAGATTAATCATTGCAAATCGCAAGTATCAAAAACAGACGAAGTAATAGATAAGATACATAAAAGAGCAAACGAGCTGATGGCAATTATCATGGAAGAGCGCGATTCGCTTATTGATCAGTGTAAGCAGTCCTCTATTTCTCAAGAAAAATACTACCAGATTGAAGACAGTGTTGTTCGTAGATTTATAGACCTGTACAGCTTAAGTCTACATGAAGCCTCCGATGTCGTCAAAAGTACTAATAATATCGAACTTGTTCTTTTCGATAGTAAACTGAAAAGTCAGATAAGAGATTTTAAACCAAGAGCTATACGACCTTCATCTACACCTAAATTTAAATCGGGGAGATCCGATAGAGAAGTAATAAAAAATATGATTGGTCTAGTGACCTGTGATGGCAATTTTGCCGACATGACATCCTTAGCTGGTGAACTAGTCGGTATACAAGTTAAGCTGGTATCCTCAGTAAGGTACAGTTGTTTGAATGTTGCTTCGTTTTGTTTGCAAGACAATGAACTGGCATGGATCAATCCAGCAGAGTCAACGATTGGTGGAGTGATAGATAGCAAAGGAACGGAACACAAAAGATTTGATTTCGGAGCAGAGTTGTCCGATTTAACTATTAACGATAAAAATGTTATATTAGGAACAGACACAAAAAATAAGCGTATAGTAAGAGTTGCAAATAATGGGATACTTAAAGAAGTTCTCAACACTTCACCATTACAACCACATGGCATTCACGCTTGTAGTAATGGGGACCTACTGGTTTCACAGATGTATAGGGCCGATCCTAAATCTGTTGATAGTAAGCGTCTGGTTCATCGTCTAGGTAAAGATTATACAGTTAAACTTACAATTCAATTTACGGCCTCATTTTTCAATAAGAAACACATCCTAAATCAT
Source organism: Mytilus edulis (assembly GCF_963676685.1). Taxonomy (NCBI): domain Eukaryota; kingdom Metazoa; phylum Mollusca; class Bivalvia; order Mytilida; family Mytilidae; genus Mytilus; species Mytilus edulis. Next base: position 16,009 of record NW_027267871.1, read on the forward strand.
CCAAGACGAGTGACAGAGAATAGTAATGGAGATATAATAGTTGTCGATTTATCTACAGAAACATCGGGAAGGGTACTCGCATTTGATTTTGTAGGAAAATTGCGTTTTACATATGAAGGTAATCCAAAGAGATCTAAGTTTTTGCCGTTTGATGTTTGTTGCGATTCCGATTTACGAGTTTTTGTTTCGGATTTTTTCAATCATGAAATAAACGTTTTAGGTTGTGACGGCCAATTTATTCAGGAAATTCCAACAAATATGGAAGGATTACTTAATCCTATTGCTATTGCCTTTGACAAGAAAGGAAAACTTTGGATCGGAGGAAAAGGTGGAAAAATCTTGATATACATAACCCATAAGACAATTTAAATCGAATGGCCAGATTCCAAAATTTGAAGATGACATTGGAAAGCTTAGTCAAATTTGTATTGACATGAAATTATATTATAAAATGACAACCAGTACTTATATGTTTTGTGTTTTAATTTTATTTTTCCAAGTCGCGTTTCAGAACGACTTATGATGCATTTAGCTGGTTTGATCATTTAACCTTTTATTTGTGTTTACCAAATGTTTATGTAAAGCCAATTTGGAGCAACAACTTAAATAACACGTGAGTTGTTCCTCAACTTTTTAATCTACCCATGCGTGACACTGTCTAAACATTTTTCTCTCTTCGTATTAATTTTCTAAATGTTAGAATCCTGTGCACTTCAAGTAACATCATTGATGCCCTTTTCGTCGTATTTTGAAAAAACATATCAAGTCATATTTAAATTAGCGCGAATGACCTTTTTCAGAGCTATTAGCTGATTTTGTATATCTAAACATTCTCAACCTCTTACTGCTCCTCATTGTTTAAATGAAAGAAGATGGGAGTAAAATGAAGCACAACTATTCAACAAAATTAAAAGGAATGAAACTAGAACCTCATTTGATATGGACTTATAATAGATTTGGATTAGAATTCATACCTACATCCGTCCGTTGTCAATATGGACACTATTGAAATAAGAATAAATATGAGACTAGGCACTCAAAAAAATTGAAAAAATGGTATGAAACCACACGAAAAAAAGTAGGAGACTGTATCACTCAACTATAATTTAAAAAAAAAATATACAAAAAAAATGAGAATATTTCAAAAAATTCCTAAAATAAAACTGCCAAAAATTTTTATGTCATCCATCAGGAGGCATCCTTTTATTAGTCAACGGGAGATTTCAGCTATTTAATTTATTTAGAGATTATAATTTGATGATCATTTCGGTTCGGAATCGTTCTATGCATTAAATTTTAAAGATACTAGCATAAATCGAAATAAAATATGTGACAAAAAAGTAATTCAAGGTCAACAACTCTTTAGTAGTATGCCAGTTACAGATCTTGTTATTCGGAACACATTTGCCCTACCAGATTTTTTATATTTATAACGGGTTACAAGATATTTTAAAATGCTTGAACTTTACCCAAATGTTCTTTTTACAGCCTTGGCAACCATTATTGTTGGTAAGCGGGATAGTTGGACTAATTTCGTATGGACTAATTTCGTAAACTAGATACTTTAAGGAAGATTGTTGCAAAGTCTGGTTCTATTTCGCCCAGTAAATTCAGGAGAAAATTATTTTCTAAAAGTTAAAGGACGACGATTGACGACGGACCCCAAGTGACAGGAAAAGCTCGTACTGGCTATGTGAGCTAAAACTTAAAAAAGAGAACCATATGCATTCAATATTGTAAGGAGAACAACAGTGTGGATGTATAACATGTATAAGGATTGTTACAGGCTAGTGTGTACCATTTATCATATTGTCATAAACAATTATTTAAGTACATTATTTAGTTCACTTTAATGATGTTAAGAATTTAATGCCGTCAATTAGAATTTAACGCCCAACCGCACCTATTCCTCCTGGACAAGGTTTTGTTTCATCAGCAATAAGGACAGCCTTTTGAGAACAAGGTCCATCAGGTACCACTTTACAATCATCCGGTTTGCTAGTGATACGTATGCCGATACTGAAACAGAAATGAAATTTTTATGCACATGAATAAGCGTATCATAAATACCAGACACTCGTTTTGTTTACAAAAGATTCATTAGAGACACTCGAGTAAAAGAGCCAAATAAAGTACGAAGTTTAAGACGATTAGGGACAAAGTAAAAGGATAAAGATTTGATTTCATTCGTAAATGAATATTGTTGCCTATAATTGCTTACTGCCACTTTATTTGAACTATGGTAGACATTGTCAATCATACCACATATTCATATATTTATCATAAATATTTTATTTAAGTTTTGATTTTGTTGAAAAATACCGCAGAATTGAAAACTCGCGAACCAATTAATAGAACCGAATTGGAACAGAAAAAGTGAATATTTAGTACTAGTAAATTATGATATATGATAGGTGCAATAAAACCAATATGACCAATAGAAAAACAACTTACGAGCAGCAACCCAGGAATCCCTTTGAACAGCTACATTTAATACAGTCTACGGTAGATTCGTAATCTGTTCCATTTGTTATTATTCTCCCTTTGTAGACACAATCTAAAGACAACGGAGGATTAAGTGGTAAAATTACTGTAGCAATAATTTTAAGTTAATTATTTATCTATCTGACAATTGATAAGATCTCAGTTCTGCTTTTTAGTATTTGCTTAGACTTAATTGGGAAATATAAAATCTCACCTAAGATACCAGATTTATAACATTATACGTCAGATTCGTGTTTCGTTTTCATAACAATTAACTTGTTGAAGTTCCTCGAAAACAAAAACAAAAATCCAGAAAGTTGTGCCAAATCTTATCCTTGGGTGTAAAAACGTATTCGATATTTAATAGTATATATACTGCAATGGTGTTTTTGCGTTGTAAAATCGCATTGACCGTATATTCATTTGTGATTTGCAGGCAAATTGCATTGACTGTATATTCATTTGTGATATATACAGTCTTTGACCGTATATCGCCTTGTTAATGACGTTGAAAAATGCTTTTCCGTAGACTTTTATTTAAGACGTCAATAAAACAAAAATATAAATTTTATTTGTTCTCAGCTCAAAATAGGGTAGAAATGCTCGACAAATCCTCGATTACTACATGTTCTGAGCCTTGTACTGATTAAATGATTATTTCGAGACAATGTATGGTTATTCTATATATGAACCACATGTTTACAATGCATGTCATCACAATTAAATAGCGCTATCATAAAGCTAGTGCAAAGAAATCGACCAATTGACCATGTATAAACCATATTCCTCAATTTTGTATTATGAAAAAAAATATTAAATATTTTGTAAGTCGTTTGTCTCATTTAATCAATACCTTTCACTGTTTTCAATCTCAACATCCAAACTATGAATTGTTGAATTTTAGATTTAAGAATATTTGCAGTTACTGAAAGAAAGATCATGCTTATTACTACTATTAGATAATTCTTGATCGCTCGGACTAAAGTAACAATCAATGATCATCCATCTGACACAAAAAAAAAAAACACTCTACGCATGACCGTATTTAATGCAAATATATAAACAAACATATCGGCGGTAGGTAAGATCATATGCATTCATACTGTACATGAATAGCAATATACATTTAGTTATATTCAATGTTTATACCAAGAAAAACAATATTTTAAGGAAAAGTAGGTGTTTAATTGATAACTTTTAAGAATAAATTTGTTCAAAGAATAAAGGACTTCAAATTCATACTATTCAAATTAATAACATTACCATAAAAGTCATGTTTTTAACTTGAATTCATCAGCTGAAGCCGAACATCCTTACCAAATATTTGTATCTATTGAAGAATTTAGAAAAGTCTTATTCGATTTGTGATAATGAAATCCAAGAAATAATAATATACCAGTTATACACAAATTATGCATTAAAACTGATCGTCGAAACAAAAACACTGAATAACACTAACACCACGAAAACTCTGGGCCTAGTATCAGCTGTTCTGGAATGGTAAGCAGATCCACTAGTTGCTCCATAGTGTGATGTAAGACATTAAATGCAAAATTCCAATAAAAGTGTGACATTTGATATGGTTTTTTTTTTGAAAGGCCGATGCGCTCGCACAGAGAGGTCGTAATTTATTGAAAGAAAAATTTGTTAACTTATAAAATTCATGTCCCAAGTATTGATTTGATAGTGAGTAATATTACAACTACTAGTTTAAACTATTTTAAAAGTAAAACGAAAAATGGATACTAAAATATAAATAAACAGATTGTGTTATGATCGTGATGGTCACTATCAATACGACTTCATATATAAATTATCCAAATTTACCTGTTGGTCCCTGCTGAAAACAGAATCCATCTACAGTTGATGACAGACCTACGATAAGACAAAACACTAATAGCAAACTGTGCATCATGCTGCTGAAAAGTTTGAATAACCTAACTATTTATATGCAGCTAAGTATTTATATTTATAAACCGGAAAAGCAATGGCTTAAGAAGTCCTTAGTCGACAATTATAAAATAGTCAGCATCAAATTGAGCAGTATTTGTATTAATGTTTGTAAAGAAATCCATGTGCATACTTCCTGGAATTATGTTCGTAGATCGTTTTTTGATTATTAAATAAGCTGTTTATAGCAAAAGTTGTTACATAATTTATATCTTATTTAGCTTACTGAAATGTAGTTTTGTAATTCTGAATTGAACTGTGAAACATGCTTTCACATGTTAGTGACATAATGCGGTATATATGGGGTCAGTAAATACCATATGGGGATTCCAGCTTCGCTCTCACCCCATATGGAATTTATTGACCCCATATATACCGTATTAGGTTACTAGCACACTATGTAATTGATAATCTTCGAGTCAGAAAAACATATTCAGTATATTATTTGTTTAATAAACTGTGTTGTTAGTTTTTCTGTTTTTTATCTGTTTTCATTTGCATTGTGCATTATATAATGCCAACTATTGGTTACAGTATACATGAGGCTATTGGTTTTTCTTTTTGAAATGATTCACATTTTGTCAAACCGGGGCCTTTATGTATATATAAAATAAGAAGATTTGGTATGATTGCAAATGAGACAACATTGCGAGACATTGGTGTAGTTTACTAAGTTACGGGGTTTGCTCATATTTAAAACCCGAAAAGTCCTCCATAATTGTTTACGTCTTGTAGATGGTTGTCTAATTGACAGACATATATCATCTCCTTATCAAACTATATCTACTAAAGTTAACGCGACAAATAATATTAAATTCTTAAATGTACAATAAATATGAAACTTGTCCATTTTTACACTGATACACCTGGTTAAATTTTTTACATGCATTTGTTTGTTTTTGCACAAGCGATGAGAAAGGCCAACTTCTATGAAAACTTTTTTTTTTTTTTTTTTTTTTTTTTTTTATAAAGATATTGCATTTAAATACAATTTTTATTTTTTAAATATAAGTAAGAGATATGGTAAATGGTTAACTAAAACTGAAAATAAAGGTGTTTATCTCTTATGTTGTTTTCCAGATCTTTTGATCAATCATTTGTAATATGCATTTTTCCTAATATGTAGTGAAAGAGGGACAAACGATACCAGTGGGACATTCAATTTACCTATAATAGGCAATCTATACAGACTTTACCGTTGACACGGATGGAATTCTTACGAAGTTTGGTTCCTCTTACTAAATTATTGAATAAAATATAAAATCAGCAATCTGTCTAACAACGTATAATTGTTTCGGGATTAGAGTTCCGTATAGGTTGTTCGCAGCATTGCATAGAAATCAAGCCATACTTTATATTCAGTTGTTGAAAAATCTCCTGTATAGTACAGTAATCGATATTTAAGGAATGACTGTAATATTTTTTCTCTATGAAGAAATAACATAAAAAATTTGGTGCATACTGAGTAACGCGCGTAGCGGGTTATTTAGCAGTGTGCACCACATTTTTTATGTCATTTCTTATAATTTAATTCTAAATTTCATTTTAAACCGTAGAAAACCATGAAAAAATGTTGATGACGTCACGGTCACATGACTAAATTATGTCTATGGGCTCATAACAAAATAATGTCATCCAATCAGAAGACGCGTTACATCCAAAATTAAATTATTAGAGTATATAACAGGCTGATCATGTTCAAAATAAAGTTTTGTATCTGCGCTTATTCATACACTGTGATGAATGTGTTGATATTGAAAAATAGTGTAAATTTGTTTGCATTTGATAATCATACCATTATGCAAGAGGCTTGTTATTTCCTGAAAAGATTATTAAATGTTTTAATGTAACCCTTATTAGTTCATCGATAAGGATTATAATTGGGAGAATCAAAATCGAATAACAGAACACTTCACAGAAACCAAGCTTACAATTTTGTACCAGACGCACGTCACATTTTAACAGGACTCGTCATTGACACTCGAATCAGAAAAGTGTAAAGGTCAAATCAACTTCAAAGTTTTAGACCATTGACAAACCAAAACATTAATTGTTTTGCCAAATACAGACAAAGGATAGAAAATCATTAGTAATTCATGATTTTGTTAACAATAAATATATACAATTGACCGATCGATAATATCTAATGTCAATTCAGAAGTAAAGTACTGACTACTGGGCTGTCTATACCCTCAGTATGGAACGTCCACCATAAGTGTCAATACACAATGGTTGTGAAGACTCTTCAAAAATACCAAGCGTGGCTTACGATTCTCTTGGTCAGACACACGTTTCATTAAGAACACAATCAACTAAGTTATCCACACAAATTCATGTTCCTATCACATATATCTCGTCAGTGGTAGTCTCATGTCATATAACACATTTACTGTTGTTTTTTTTGTCTTGAATACTGTTTGTTTCATTCATGCTCAGCTATTTTTTTTAGACTCGGGACTATTGAAAAGCCATATTGTAGTGAATCCTTCTGTTGTTCGAGACTGCATTTCGACCTATATATGTTATGTTGTTTTCTGTCTCGTTAATTGCTTTATCATTTTTTTCCCGAATTTACTTTTAATCATGTGTTATAAAGCAAATGTCAGACTACTGCATTTCATCACGATTTGATGCTAGTAACGTGAATTCGACAAAAAAATGAACTCGGATAATTATTATCAATTATCCACTCAAAATAATAAAATGATTACTGCAATTTACAGTACAATGTAAATAAGCATCTCTTAATTACTATGTAAAGTACAATAAAACCTACCAATATGTCATATTATGTATTCATAATACTAGTAGTTCAGTTATGATAGGTATTTTTGACAGATTAATTGCTCCCTTGATATGATGATGTGGAGTGAATTTGTAATGCTCTCAATATTTTAGGAGATGGGTCTATCATAGTATTGCAAGCATCAAATATCATTTGAAAATGATAGCTGCTTACTAACACACGTAAATATATATCAACTTCAAACATTCTTTTCTTTTTTGTAACATTCTATAATTAGAGATGATGTCGAGTACACGACACCAGCCTAAACAAAACATAGCTGGGAAACAAATGGTACAATGTGATATTGACCAATATTTAGTTAACTTTGAGTTAAAACACATCTGTATTTCACTGTTCTATACGGGACGGGATAAGTAATGCAGGTAAACAAAGGTACAAAAACACACTTTTAAACCACACATGTTCAATGGACAAGGTTCACTTATGGAACGTTAGTTTAAACATATTTATTTATAGTGGATTGGGAAACAAGTTTTGCAACTTATATTAATCCCTTTCCACTTTGCAGGTGCGAGTGCTACCTTGTAGCGGCATTAGCCTACTCTTTTTCGAAATCTACAAGGATGTCTTTAACGTGCAAGAGATATGGCTCTCTCTTAACACGGGTCAGTCATTTATCGTCCCCTTCCGACGGACTATCATCGTTTCCTCAAGACCATACTCGCAGATGGTGTCAAGGGAGAGCCGAAAATTGAGTTCCTGAAATTTTCATCCCAAACGAGAATCGAACCAGGAACCTTTCTGTGTGTGTTACATTTTAGTGGTGTGTTTATGTTGTGTCGTGGTTCTTCTCTTTTATTTGATGTGTTTCCCTCAGTTTTAGTTTGTAACCCCGGATTTTTTACCCTCAAACGATTTATGAATTTCGAACAGCGGTATACTACTGTTGCCTTTATTTAACCAGTTCTTTTCATAAAAGTGCATAATATTCTCCAAAGTAGGTCAATTTTGGATGTTTTGTCAAAATATGATAATTACTAATGAAATTTTCAGACCTTAAAGCTTTAGGAAAACTTTGGCCGCCACCTACGATCCAAAATGTTTTGTGACCAAAAGATTCAATTTCTGATATAGAATTCATCAATTTTTTGGATAAATTTGGTACGTAGATGGCGGCCAAGGTTAATTATGTCAAAAGCAATTAAAAGTATGGGAAATAGTTACCCTTAATTGACCTACAATACAAATAATGTTTATTTAATGGGTCATACCTTCATTTATTTTTAAGAAAGATGCCAAAAAATTTATTTTGTCTTTATAGTATTATCAGATGTATTTCTATGTGAAACTTGTAATTTTTTGACCTGATTTAAAAAACATAAAAAATGTAGGGCCAATATTAACCCTTCGTGAACCTCCTTTCGCTACAAACAATTTCAAATAAATGCACTTTTAAAACTACAGCAATATCAGAGACTTTCATGAATACATTGCGTGAACATTCTTTACGAAAACATACAGCAGCATCAGTAAGGACACATATCTAAATTACATTTGATGATGACTAACCCTTAGTATGAAAAACGTCGTATTATTATTTTTGTTAAAGCAATTGGTTTCCTGATTATATAAAAAAAACTTACATACATCTGGCTTACCCATTCAAAAATTTGTCAACATGGTGAACATCCAACTCTGTGTGTTTTTCCTGATCGTAAAGATGTGTTCTACTGTTGATGGGTACTGTTTTCTTCAGCAACCAACAGGTAATGTTAAAAAAAAGTAAAATGACAAAAATACTGAACTCTGAGGAAAATTCAATCGGAAAGTCCCTAATCACATGGCAAAATCAAATGACAAAACACATCAAACGAATGGACAACAACTGTCATATTCCTGACAGTAATATTGGTAAAGGCATTTTTAGATGTAGAAAATTGTGGATTGACCCTGGTTTTATAACGCTAAACCGCTCACTTTTACGACAGTCTTATAAAATTCCGTTATGTTTACAACGATTCGTGAACAAAACAGACATAACAAATAATAAAATAGTCAAAATATGGGTACAGCAGTCATCATTGTGTTACAATCTTAATACAAATATTTTTTACAAAAAGACACAAAAACATCTATCATATTACAAACACGTTTATTGCTTCGCGTGTCTGACGTCAGAAAATGTATACGTCACATAGGAAGCAATTCTGTCGTTCACGCAATGTTTACACAAAACAATTTTATAATTTAACAAGGGGAATATTGGCATACAGGGTTACAAAATCTAAAGTTTGTTAGAATTAATTTCTGAAATAGACCGAGATTTAAAATTGTTAAACAATTCAAACTTGTATTTGCATTATAACTCATATTATTTGAATGACTGGGATATGAATTTCACCAGTTAAAACTAGTTTCAATGAATGAATTGATACCTTTATGAGGGAGCCTTTTAAAAAAGAAATATATCATATATCCTCTACCGCATTTTTTTAACAGAGCTAAAACTACTGTCTCACATTAAATGATGGGTACTTTAAGATTTTTTCACCCAGGCAAAGATTTGGCACAAATTTCAAACAGTTTTGGTTTTCAATGCACTGCGTTATTTAACGACGTCTTCCAAATGGTTATCTTATGGAGATGAAACGTGCGTTTAGCGTACTATGTAATAATCCCGATGTCTTTGGTGAATTTTTATACATTCTAATAACGTCTCATTGACTTCATTTATAAAAGATTTGATACATTGTTAGATTAGATATAAACTGCGTCTGTAATTTGATCATCCCATCGTTTGTTTTTCCCCCAGATTGTTTTTACAATGGACGAATAATAAAACATGAAAAAAGATCTATATCTCCCAAAGAAAGTACTGAATGTTAGTGTACAAATGGATACCTGAGTTGCTGCTGGTAAGTCGTCTTCATTAACATCATACTATTTTTACTTCGACTACCATACATAATATATTATGATTTACTAGACGTGGACGTTTTCTGGTGTACTTTTTTTTCTGGAATTTGATATTGCCTATTAATTCGTCAGTATATAATTTTGCAGTATTTTCGAAAGAGATTCAAAACTTAACAGTCTTAAAAATATATAAATGTTCAATTTGAAATAACATTGATTTTTACAGTTGTATTGCAATATAACTGAAGTATTGATATTTAAAACAGATACACAAATTATCCATGTAAATAAATTGGTCTCTTGTGGAGAATTGTCTCACCAACAGTCATACCACAGCTATATATACCTCTGTTTCCCTCCGTCTATCGTTCGTATTTATCCGTTAGATATTTCTTAACCAGTTTTACCATCTCAATTTTAGCCCCATCAAATACATTCAATATCACAACCATTCCTTATAAAATTTAGAATGGAAATGGGGAATGTGTCAAAGAGACAACAACCCGACCATAGAAAAAACAACAGCAGAAGGTCACCAACAGGTCTTCAATGTAGCGAGAAATTCCCGCACCCGGAGGCGTCTTTCAGATGGCCCTAAACAAATATACACTAGTTATACAATAGTGACTTTTATATAGTTAACCCTCTAATTGCTTTCGCATGTATATAATTTTACTTTCTGTTTCAGTATTAGCGGATACATCACTAACCATTCCAAAGATTGTAAAGTGGTGCCCGATGGACCGTGTTCGCTAAAGACTGTCCTTATTGCTGATGAAACACAGCTTTGTCCAGAATCCTCCGGGGTTCTACTTAAAAAGAAAATGTATTGAACAAAATATTGAAATATTATCAAGGCCTGTATTACTCCTAAGTTTAGTTTCTTGAATAAAAAGCCATATACTTCTATTGGTTCTATGTTCTTTGATTTTCCTATCATTTAGTGCCCGTCTTATGTCGTTGTTAACTTTAACAAACATATTGTCTAAGGAATATTCTTCACTAAATGAAACCAAACCTGCCCCAATCACCCTGAGAATCTAGTTTTAAAACAAGAATGCCCAATTATTCAGCATAACAAACATACGTGCTGCCATGAAAAAAAAATAGAACATAGCGGTAATAAAATTCAGGAACGGCTTGTTATTTTGTAAACTGTTTTTTTTTTTTTATTTCATTATCTTCAAAAATATTATAAATAGAGAAAATCTGACAATACACATAAGTGAAGAATGTCGAGATCTAAATACCAACTATTAGACCAAAAACTCAGAGTTGTTCCTCAAATGACGTTTTTCATTTTTTTTAAATTTGAATTTTATCACTAACACCATAATAGATAGAGAGAAAGGTATAAAATTATCATTAGGACGTGATCTATAAAACATATTATAGAAAAAAAAATGTCAGTTTATTCTTTAAAAAGTTATTGTCATTGTAAACTGATATTTCATTTTTATTTTTGCGTTTTTTGCACAGTAAAGAAATTAGTATTGCCTTGATGTTTAGAAGACGTATATATGTATTTGAGTTGTTAATTTGTTTTTGTCCAAAAATGCTACATACTTGCCAATAGACTCAAAGCAAGCTAATTTCAATTCCATTTTATTAAACCAATGTATACAATAACATTGCCTAATGACACAACAACATTAAAAAAAGAAGAAACCACATCGTGTAATGATAAAACCATATAACGTTATAACAACACAACATTAAGTCAATACGAAACCATATTATGTAATATCGAAATATCATTAAGTCATGACTAGTCATTATTGAGTTATATCAAACATGTGAAAACGATATTATATAACAACAAAATATCATCGAGTAATAATAAAGCAACATAACGTAATATCAGAATACCACAAATGACAGCTGCGATTTTCCATATTACTTAATTATTGTTTTACCGTTTCAACTGGGAGATATGTACCCCGTATGCAGGTGCTGCTAGATTGTTGCTACATGGAAAAGAAAGTTCACAATTGAAAGCTGAAATCATCTCTTATGTCGTAAAGTTTGTTTTCCAACGGACTCTCATTTTCAATTTCAAGATGTAAGTCAAGATATGAGGCATCCTAACTGCATCTGTTGTATGTTTTGAATTATTTAGTGAGAGATCGTCATCTTCATAGCGAAAAGAAATCTTAGAGGGGATGATAGCTTCTCTTCTTTCTTTTAATGATGCTATTCTATGATGTTCGACTGCATAAAGGTATAAATAGGCAAGAAGAACAGAACAGGTGGTTCCCACGAGAATTCCGATTGTTTGTAAAAATGAAATACTCCTTCTCAAAATATAACTGATATTTAGTCAATAAAAAAATCAAGAAATTTTGTTTATCTCATTTTGACTTTTTTTTACTACACAGGTTTGATTAGTCCCTCACTAAAAAATTCTTGCTTCTTCATTGGGTATTCTTTTTATTTAACAAAGCAGGACAAACTCTTGAATTTTGCCTTTAAGTTTGGAATAAGGAATACTTGTGTGAAGTGTAGAAAAGTAAAACGTTTAACGCTATCGCAAAATAAAAGAGTCATATAAGAGGGACGAAAGATACCAGAGGGAGAGTCAAACTCATAGATAGAAAATAAACTGATAACGCCATGGCTAATAAAGAAAAAGACAAACAGAAAAATAATAGTACACAAGACGCAACAGAGAAAACTAAAGACTAAGCAACACGAACCCCACGTAAGTTAGCTACAAATTCCCGGTATGACAAGACACATTTACAGTTACAGTTACATACCGTTTCATAACTGCAATAACCAGCAAACGAAATACAAATAAGAACAAATTTTAATATTGTTTGGATCATCAATGCCCTTCAATTTTGTGCTTGTTTGGCTTTATAAGTATTTTGATATGAGCGTCACTGATGAGTCTTATGTAGACAAAACGCGCGTCTGGCGTACTAAATTATAATCCTTGTACCTAACTTGATAACTATTATACAAGGGGATGTGACTAACCGTGTACAAAAAGTAACCATACCTACTAAATATAACACAATAGGAAATATTTACGGTCTCTACGTGGTCGCTTTTAACAAATGATATTTAAATTGTGTTTGTTTTTGTTTATATATTGGGGACTTCATTTACACATACAAATGGATGAAGTTTTATATAACGCTTAAATCTTATATTTTGGGAACTTTGCTCATGCAAAGTTGGTTTTAAGTTGGAATATCAAACCACTTTTTTTAAGACAAAACAGTCCGATAGTCTGTGCAATCTGTTTGATCGAAACCAATGTTTTTCTAAACTTAAGACAACGCTTCGATTATTATTATCACGGTTGGGAAAACTCGGTCGTAAAATGTTTATAAGGATGTATCATTCGCTCTTCTTTATCGATATAAGCTAGGATAATATTACTACATACTTAACAAGGTCGTTTATTTAAATAGTGTTGTGAGGATGCCATCAACATCTTACAATGGGTTTATTTGAAAGATTTTCAATATTTTCTCTTGTGTCATTAATCTTAACTACCGTTGGATTTATTGTACAATTAATAGGTTATAGTGCACAGTACTGGAGAAAGATGGGAAATGAAAATGCTGGACTTTGGAAAACTTGTGCTGGCGGGTTATGTGTAGGCAGTATACATGTATATAAACCAGGTTTGTATTTTTGTTTTATTCATGTTTGTTAAAACCAAAAGTTGCCAACAACTGTATCTCTAAAAGAAATAGTACATTAATGTCTTTTTCTTAATGTCATCGATTCTCTTGTTGGTAGCCTCATTTTACAAGTATCATATAATACAGCCAACTTTTTACTGCCCATGTTGAAGAACAACATTGCTTCGGGTTTGTAATACCAATGGAAGTAAATACATTTTGTTTTATTTTGTAAAAGTGATGAATAAAGATTCATACATTGGTACAAGTGGATTATCTGATTTATCCAATCGAGATAGATAAATTGTCAATTCTAAAATCTAAGCCTTGGCGAGGTTCATTCAGTTGGCTGATAAAAGTTATGAACCTGTAACTCGTCCAATCATCTTCTGAGATCATCGTCAACCACACGTTGATAAAAACTTATAATGGGTCCGTAAAGCTTTAAATTGCAAAATTAGAAACGTTTATAATAAGTTGTGTACAAGTCTTTATTTAAAGCGAAACATCTACACGCATATTTCTTTCTTATAGCAATGTTAGAGGCAACCCAAGTCCTTGAGACACTGGCCTTTTTAGCCATACTTGCTACGCTCATCTTTATGGGACTAAAATTTACAGTCATGCAAGAGCAGAAGATATTGTCAATTGTCATCTTTATACTACAATTTACTTCAGGTTGTATATGTAATATTTAAAAAAAAGAATTCACGATTACGACGACGCAGTTGATATAACACTAGCATCTACTAAGTCTTTGCTTTAGTTTTAAACGATCATTGTGATTCAATCATCGTGTAATTACATCTGAGGAGGCTCTTCAGTCGGAACCTTTATTATAAAATGAATATAAAAACCATATACACCACATAACAAGTTACAGTTCCAGCTCAGAAATTATAGTAAAATAAGATTGGAAAACTATATGTTTACCTTTCGTAGGCATGTCAAAAGTATTCTATTCAAGAAGATGAATAAACATGGTCTGAAAAAAATCTCAAATGTATGAGGAACACGCTATTCTAAAATTATAAATACATGTATTTGAAAAGTAAGAACTGGCAAATCAGACCTTTCACACCTTTTGTTTCAATGATATAAATAACATAATCTTGTCCAGTGTTCGAAGGAACTTTCAACGATTACAAAATACTAGATATATAAGATCTTCTTTTTTAATAATTACATTCATATAATATTTGATGAGAATTTGTTTGACTTGTGCATTTAGAATAGAAGTCATACTGAACAAAATCTAATCATAACCATGAATTGTCAAACACTAAAAACAGACAAAAGTAATTTCTGTTTTAATTTTGCTATGTCCATACCTATCCTGTAAAGCGGCCTGGAATGGAAATTCAACCAGTGATGTAGCATAATTATTTCGGTTTACGAACAATGATAATATCAATAGTCCTTTTGATTCACCATAGACGAAACAATCTTCTGTATTCTTTTTCTCCATAGATTATTTTTTCTCCAAAAATCATCCCTTCGTAAATTTTACGGACGCCATCACGAGTTGGTTGACCGTTATGGAATAACTGTTTCACAAATGATATCGGATATGTTCCTTACGTCGTAACTACAATCCCTTCCCTTTCATGAATGTGACCTACCGAATTAGACTATTTACCGGATTTGTTATCACATAAGCAACACGACGGGTGCCGCATGTGGAGCAGGATCTGCTTACCCTTCGGAGCACATTAGATCACCCCTAGTTTTTTGGTGGGGTTCGTGCTTTTTATTCTTTAGTTTTCTATGTTGTGTCGTGTGTACTGTTGTTTGTTTGTCTTTTTCATTTTTAGCCATGGTGTTGTCAGTTTGTTTTAGATTTATGAGTTTGACTGTCCCTTTGGTATCTTTCGTCCCTCTTCTTTAATAATATGATGCAAAGCTTTATATACAAATAATTTTTCTAATCTCTATTTCAGTTAGTCTTATCCTTCTAGGTGTAGTCATATATGCTACCAAAAGTCCAACAACTAGCTTTGGATACGCATTTGTTTTTGTGATTATAGCTTCGATTATTATTCTTGTCGCTGGAGTCTTCAGTTTCTTGGATTGGAGAGGCGCTTCTTTATCTGTATAAACAGTAGTACAATCAACACAAGCATTGCAAGTTGCATGCATTAAGATTTAGTAGAATGTAATTGAGCTTTAAAGTATATTACTATAAAAATGATCGACTTATTACAAAATGGCCTCAGTTTTAAACTCGAACAGATTCAGCCTATAACCATGTAAATCTTAATCAGTTATATTATTATGAATATAAAAATATGAACCTGTATGACATGTTTTTTTCATTTTTGTTTCTCTCGAGGAAATTGAAAATAGCTTTTTAAAGTTATTCAGAAAGTTAATACAAATGAACAAATGAGAATGGTCGGTTTCCTATTAAAGGTTTGTCGTTCTCTCCGGGCACAATGTTTTTTAGATCTAAATTATCAATGCAGTCGTCTATCCTTGGAATCGGATGAAATCAGACGTAACATTTCTGCAATCAGTCACGAAACGAAAGGTTTTATCTAGTTTAGTTTTAAACTAATTAACATTGTCTAATCGGAGAAACATTCTTTACATCGAAATCAAAATAGCATATTTTGTAAAGAAAATACCGAAATTTTCAATTTTTGTGTACAATCAGAAAAAAATCAGGAGTGCAAGTTTTGCTTTTTAATATGACGAAACTACTAACTTTTTCACTCGAACTGGTTGTTCCATAATCTAAGAATCAAACGTGGTGAAAATATATCTGATTTGTGATGGTCGTTCACATATTTCACCATAACTCAAGTGTCAACTGATTTGCTCTGAACTTCATAAGTACGTTTAAAATATGGCTTTACATATAATGTATATAATAAAAAATTTTCATCGACCTGTAGTTTTAACAATATGATTCAAATCATTGGTTTTACTCTTTTTTGTATTAGAACCACAGTATGTAATATGTAAAGGATGTCCAGGGACGGTTAAATAAACAAGCACTTATCTACAGGCTCAGTTCCAATCATCTTTATTATAACATATTCTAATCTTATTCTGAACATTTTTTTTTAAATTTTACTATGCAATTTGATAAGCAGTAGACACATTTTCCTTAAATCTAGATTCAAGTCGGTGTGTTCAAGAAGCCATCTTTTCTTAACCTTACTGTATATTTTGACATATTCGTAGAATACATCATAACTCATCAAAGATACCAAGCATATAAGTGAAATATTTTAGATAACTAATTTTTGCGAAAATTTCAAATAGATGAATAAATGTTGTTGCTCTTCTGATAAATAAACTAAGAGATACACTTGAACATCAATTGCAGACGTGTCGTATTAACGAATAACTAGACGTCACTAATGAAAAAAGTAAATACACTGATCATAGATACTAGGCGTGAAATTTTGCTCGGCAGGCGTTAAAAGTAACGCTCGAATAACATTTAAAAAAAAGACAACAAAATACCGAGCACCTTCAGTAACTGTTTTAGATCTTTGAATAAGATTAGCACATTTGAATCTTTAAACAACTTTCATAAATCACTTGAATGCTAGTCGCACTGCATTCACTTGTATGAAAGAGAGGCGAAAGATACAAGAGGGACAGTCAAACGCATAGATATAAAATGACATTCGCACAATTATATTGACAATAATATGTGAGCAAAACAAATAGACGTAATAGGTAAAATTGTTAATATTAGAAAAATCATTTGAGTTTAAAAATTAGTTCTCCCTTCTTCATTTATAATGGAGCGGTGAAAGTTGAAAAAGTCGCTTAGTTAACGATTTTAAATTACCTAAATACCTCATTGAATTTTAAGGTCTTAAATTGTCTATCATTCAGCTTTAAAAAAATGTTTGTCGTAAATATCAAATGTGGTACAAATGACGTTAATAGTTATCAAAGGTACCAGGATTATAATTTAGTACGCCAGACGCGCGTTTCGTCTACATAAGACTCATCAGTGACGCTCATATCAAAATGTTAAAAATAGCCTTAACTGACGTTACCCTATTTGCATCGAATATCCCACTACTGATTCGGTAGACAAATTTCATAACAAACCCGTTCTAAAAAATAATTTGTGAACGAAATTGGTAAATACAGTTATTCTTGAACTTCATACAATATAACGGCATTTCCAAATAGTTCTACATTTAAAGCACACTGCATCTGAAAACAGTTGAAAATAACACTGAAAAATCATCGTTTTTCACCTATCATTATTTGCACGTGCAGTGTATATGTATTTTAAAGGAACAACAGTAAAGCCGCCTTATAATACTTCAATCGACCCGATTTACTTTTTGAAATTAAATCCTAATAAGATAGATATTTGGCTAAATATCTGCTTTTTATCCAGATTTCAAGTCCGAATATTTGTCACAGATTTACCGAAATTGTTGTGGTTTCTAGTTATAGTCCCACATTCAGCGATTTAACGAAGGTCATTCGTAGTCATTTTCAAGCATATTTCTTGTTCATTTTATAATTTCCGAAGCCTTGAGATTAATTTATGTTGTTTTGTGTTGTTGTTTATTCGTTTTTGTTGAATTTAACTGGGAAAGTGAATATCACTGTAGGGTTTGATTGGTTTGCAGGTGTGTTTGATTTGTTTTTTATTCAATCAAATGGACAATTTAACAGTTCGTTAAAAATGGTCCTGCCAGATGCCAAAAAAAGGAAGAGTGGTTGTGGGTGTTGAAAAAGTGTGATAAATGCTGCAGAAAAGAGACGTGAACATTTGTCCAGTTATTTAAATGAATTATGCAATGAAACAGCAAGCGTATTTAGGTATTATAGGTCATGTTATAAAAGCTACACAAGTAAGCAGAATTTAAAATCAGTATCATGTTCTTCAGCTGTAAAGGAAACACTAGATATAAATTCCGATGTAACTTATTCTTTGGTGCCTGAAAATATTGATCACAATACATCAAAGTGTATTATTTGCCAAAAAATGTCTCATAAAAGGGTGAAAACTTTGCATACAATTTC
>NW_027267872.1:0-17723 GCF_963676685.1 Mytilus edulis
TAAAATGCATTACTGGCACGGGGCTGAACACTTTTTTTAGGCACAATCATCACTTTGTTTACTTCCGAGAGATCCGAAAGGAATTTGTTTACTATATTGAAAAAGGCAAGAAACAGCTTTTAAATATTATTATTTTCTTATTCGTGCCCTCAAACGCAAATAAAGTATTTATGAACAAAAACTCAAACACATATCTATGGGAAACAGCTCGCCTAGACGAGTGCAGCAAAGTTTTATTATCATATAATTCAACTGTCCTCAAATGACTTTGCCAGCACACTAAGACCGCTGCAGCATACATGTCTTACAAACATATCTACAATGAGAAATAATGAAATAGAATCTTTCATATCACAAAAACATAATTCCATAATGTTCTTTTAACATCTGCAGAAAAGCATAATGCATTTACAATATTATAAGCTTATACAAAAACATGTAAACAGGGGGAGGGGGGTGGGGGAAACTTCACTGCACTAAGACTGAGCTTCGAATGGTCAAGCTATGAAAATGTATTTTCAATGTTAACTTTTACCGCGACTGACCAGTCCGTGCTATCATACGAAGAACTTTAAACTCTTAACTTTGTTAAGGTGACTTATTGTTATGCTAAAATAATTTAAATATTATTGTAAACATAAACACATGTTCCCAACATAACAACAATGCCATGTGCTATCGATAGTTAATAAATACATTTAAATTGTAAGTAAACATGACACAATATAGTCTTTGTTATGTAATTATCACTTCGGTCTACAGGAATACCTGATAATCAAGGGAGATAACACACTTCATACGAGTAAAGTGAGATACATCATCGCATGTGCTTTTATCCAATGATTTGACCCCTGGTCAGTAGATATCATATGCAAAAAAACAGAAAAAACATGTACATGTTTAAGAAAATCATGAACTAATATTTTTAATGCGCTTGAGCAAAACAATAGATATTGTCATTTCTCAGTGAAAAAGGGGGAGGGTCAAACCTTTTTGAAAACAATATTTCTGCACCTATTCAACTATTAAGCTAGTTAGCTACTACCCATTGCTTCTAAAATAAAAGGTTTAAATGAAGGTGACTAAGCCACAAGGGAGAAGCATTTGTCTTTCTTTGTGATTAAACTTTCAAGAATTAGATTTTTCTCTCTCAATAGTACTTATGTATTTAAATCAAATGATAACACAGCCTGAGTAATTTTTTTGTCTTATTTCAGTTCCAGACATATCATTACTTTTTAACCTGAGATGGCAAACTAGAGGTTTTAAAAAGTCCTGAATAACTGGTAAGCATTTTGCTTTATTAGGCAAGCTCTAAATTGTTTATTTATGGTATTTATGCAATTGAAATTACAGTCGGTATGTTAAAAATATGCAAATATGAAAACTGTTGCTATGGTTTTGGTATTAAATGAAAAGGCTTAGTTACAGATCGTTTCGACTCAATATTTCGAGTTAAATCTTGCGGCAACTGTTTCTCACGTAACACTGCAAACTATATTTAGCTCTATTTTGATCTGTCGTTATTTAATGACGCCATAATACATGTGATGTCACAATGTTTCCTTTAAAACCTCATGTGGATTTCTCACTAATAAAAGGTTTTCACTGAAATACATGTTAAAAACATTTTTTCTCAAATAGAATTATGTGAAAGGACAAGTTTTGAAAATTTGCACTATATTGCACTCTAATTATATGATAAAGATGACTTTCCAAGTAGTTAAGAGTGCTTTCCACAGTTTTAAATACCAGATTTCCACTAGTAAGAATAATTATTTTGGTGTTGGTTTTTTTTATAAAATCTTCATTTTTGCATAATTTCTCTGTCAAAATGCACTTTAAGGCACAAGAAAATTTTATAGAATGCTTTAACAGGGTCTGTGTATTGTAATTAAAGGTTATAATCAGAAGTTTTGTCCTTGTTTTGACTAGTGAAGGTATTCTGGAAGAAATTAATTATATAAACACATTGTATTCAAAATAAATGAATATAGCGACGAAAGTGTCATTGCCTTATAGTGCTAAAACAACTTTATTTTTTTTCAGAAATGGACAAAAATACACAGATTTATTCAGAATGTTATACCGATGAAGATCACATAAAAATATTTGGAAAAATCAGAAGTATGAATTTCAATATGGGTCAGGATCCCTAATAGACCTTGAGATGAGGAACTCAGATGACGTAATTAAAAAAAATATTAGTCCGCCATACAATTGTGGATGCTGTGATTTTAAAAATGGACATAAATGAACAATAAGAACTGTTTTATTGAGCTGGTGTGATGAGAAAAGAAAGATGTAGATTTGACCTGAAATAAATTATTAGAAAGGACAATTTTTTCATTGAATTTTATGATCAGAATTTTGGGATTATTTCATGAGGAGACTGACATTTTTCACCATCTTCCGGGGTCCATCAATTTGCGAAAAAAGTAATCTCACTTGCCACCCCGAAAATTTAACCAGACATGTATAAATGTATCAGCTTCGATATGAGCCATCATACATGTTCAAGTAAACGATATGGACTGAGCAACGGAGGAAAACGTTACCATTACGGCCTATGGAGAATTAATTGTAAATGTATACCCAAATTAGAAGCTTAATTCCAGAAGTTTTCAGGCTGATTTATGGATGATTTCACCTTGTACACCACCGAAAATGATGGTTAGTAGATTTTTATTTGTACCTAGTTATTATAAATGGTTTAAGATAAATATTATTGATAAAGATCAGCAAAAACTCAATGAAACTTTGCTTTTAAAATGCATTACTGGCACGGGGCTGAACACTTTTTTTAGGCACAATCATCACTTTGTTTACTTCCGAGAGATCCGAAAGGAATTTGTTTACTATATTGAAAAAGGCAAGAAACAACTTTTAAATATTATTATTTTCTTATTCGTGCCCTCAAACGCAAATAAAGTATTTATGAACAAAAACTCAAACACATATCTATGGGAAACAGCTCGCCTAGACGAGTGCAGCAAAGTTTTATTATCATATAATTCAACTGTCCTCAAATGACTTTGCCAGCACACTAAGACCGCTGCAGCATACATGTCTTACAAACATATCTACAATGAGAAATAATGAAATAGAATCTTTCATATCACAAAAACATAATTCCATAATGTTCTTTTAACATCTGCAGAAAAGCATAATGCATTTACAATATTATAAGCTTATACAAAAACATGTAAACAGGGGGAGGGGGGTGGGGGAAACTTCACTGCACTAAGACTGAGCTTCGAATGGTCAAGCTATGAAAATGTATTTTCAATGTTAACTTTTACCGCGACTGACCAGTCCGTGCTATCATACGAAGAACTTTAAACTCTTAACTTTGTTAAGGTGACTTATTGTTATGCTAAAATAATTTAAATATTATTGTAAACATAAACACATGTTCCCAACATAACAACAATGCCATGTGCTATCGATAGTTAATAAATACATTTAAATTGTAAGTAAACATGACACAATATAGTCTTTGTTATGTAATTATCACTTCGGTCTACAGGAATACCTGATAATCAAGGGAGATAACACACTTCATACGAGTAAAGTGAGATACATCATCGCATGTGCTTTTATCCAATGATTTGACCCCTGGTCAGTAGATATCATATGCAAAAAAACAGAAAAAACATGTACATGTTTTAAGAAAATCATGAACTAATATTTTTAATGCGCTTGAGCAAAACAATAGATATTGTCATTTCTCAGTGAAAAAGGGGGAGGGTCAAACCTTTTTGAAAACAATATTTCTGCACCTATTCAACTATTAAGCTAGTTAGCTACTACCCATTGCTTCTAAAATAAAAGGTTTAAATGAAGGTGACTAAGCCACAAGGGAGAAGCATTTGTCTTTCTTTGTGATTAAACTTTCAAGAATTAGATTTTTCTCTCTCAATAGTACTTATGTATTTAAATCAAATGATAACACAGCCTGAGTAATTTTTTTGTCTTATTTCAGTTCCAGACATATCATTACTTTTTAACCTGAGATGGCAAACTAGAGGTTTTAAAAAGTCCTGAATAACTGGTAAGCATTTTGCTTTATTAGGCAAGCTCTAAATTGTTTATTTATGGTATTTATGCAATTGAAATTACAGTCGGTATGTTAAAAATATGCAAATATGAAAACTGTTGCTATGGTTTTGGTATTAAATGAAAAGGCTTAGTTACAGATCGTTTCGACTCAATATTTCGAGTTAAATCTTGCGGCAACTGTTTCTCACGTAACACTGCAAACTATATTTAGCTCTATTTTGATCTGTCGTTATTTAATGACGCCATAATACATGTGATGTCACAATGTTTCCTTTAAAACCTCATGTGGATTTCTCACTAATAAAAGGTTTTCACTGAAATACATGTTAAAAACATTTTTCTCAAATAGAATTATGTGAAAGGACAAGTTTTGAAAATTTGCACTATATTGCACTCTAATTATATGATAAAGATGACTTTCCAAGTAGTTAAGAGTGCTTTCCACAGTTTTAAATACCAGATTTCCACTAGTAAGAATAATTATTTTGGTGTTGGTTTTTTTTATAAAATCTTCATTTTTGCATAATTTCTCTGTCAAAATGCACTTTAAGGCACAAGAAAATTTTATAGAATGCTTTAACAGGGTCTGTGTATTGTAATTAAAGGTTATAATCAGAAGTTTTGTCCTTGTTTTGACTAGTGAAGGTATTCTGGAAGAAATTAATTATATAAACACATTGTATTCAAAATAAATGAATATAGCGACGAAAGTGTCATTGCCTTATAGTGCTAAAACAACTTTATTTTTTTTCAGAAATGGACAAAAATACACAGATTTATTCAGAATGTTATACCGATGAAGATCACATAAAAATATTTGGAAAAATCAGAAGTATGAATTTCAATATGGGTCAGGATCCCTAATAGACCTTGAGATGAGGAACTCAGATGACGTAATTAAAAAAAATATTAGTCCGCCATACAATTGTGGATGCTGTGATTTTAAAAATGGACATAAATGAACAATAAGAACTGTTTTATTGAGCTGGTGTGATGAGAAAAGAAAGATGTAGATTTGACCTGAAATAAATTATTAGAAAGGACAATTTTTTCATTGAATTTTATGATCAGAATTTTGGGATTATTTCATGAGGAGACTGACATTTTTCACCATCTTCCGGGGTCCATCAATTTGCGAAAAAAGTAATCTCACTTGCCACCCCGAAAATTTAACCAGACATGTATAAATGTATCAGCTTCGATATGAGCCATCATACATGTTCAAGTAAACGATATGGACTGAGCAACGGAGGAAAACGTTACCATTACGGCCTATGGAGAATTAATTGTAAATGTATACCCAAATTAGAAGCTTAATTCCAGAAGTTTTCAGGCTGATTTATGGATGATTTCACCTTGTACACCACCGAAAATGATGGTTAGTAGATTTTTATTTGTACCTAGTTATTATAAATGGTTTAAGATAAATATTATTGATAAAGATCAGCAAAAACTCAATGAAACTTTGCTTTTAAAATGCATTACTGGCACGGGGCTGAACACTTTTTTTAGGCACAATCATCACTTTGTTTACTTCCGAGAGATCCGAAAGGAATTTGTTTACTATATTGAAAAAGGCAAGAAACAGCTTTTAAATATTATTATTTTCTTATTCGTGCCCTCAAACGCAAATAAAGTATTTATGAACAAAAACTCAAACACATATCTATGGGAAACAGCTCGCCTAGACGAGTGCAGCAAAGTTTTATTATCATATAATTCAACTGTCCTCAAATGACTTTGCCAGCACACTAAGACCGCTGCAGCATACATGTCTTACAAACATATCTACAATGAGAAATAATGAAATAGAATCTTTCATATCACAAAAACATAATTCCATAATGTTCTTTTAACATCTGCAGAAAAGCATAATGCATTTACAATATTATAAGCTTATACAAAAACATGTAAACAGGGGGAGGGGGGTGGGGGAAACTTCACTGCACTAAGACTGAGCTTCGAATGGTCAAGCTATGAAAATGTATTTTCAATGTTAACTTTTACCGCGACTGACCAGTCCGTGCTATCATACGAAGAACTTTAAACTCTTAACTTTGTTAAGGTGACTTATTGTTATGCTAAAATAATTTAAATATTATTGTAAACATAAACACATGTTCCCAACATAACAACAATGCCATGTGCTATCGATAGTTAATAAATACATTTAAATTGTAAGTAAACATGACACAATATAGTCTTTGTTATGTAATTATCACTTCGGTCTACAGGAATACCTGATAATCAAGGGAGATAACACACTTCATACGAGTAAAGTGAGATACATCATCGCATGTGCTTTTATCCAATGATTTGACCCCTGGTCAGTAGATATCATATGCAAAAAAACAGAAAAAACATGTACATGTTTTAAGAAAATCATGAACTAATATTTTTAATGCGCTTGAGCAAAACAATAGATATTGTCATTTCTCAGTGAAAAAGGGGGAGGGTCAAACCTTTTTGAAAACAATATTTCTGCACCTATTCAACTATTAAGCTAGTTAGCTACTACCCATTGCTTCTAAAATAAAAGGTTTAAATGAAGGTGACTAAGCCACAAGGGAGAAGCATTTGTCTTTCTTTGTGATTAAACTTTCAAGAATTAGATTTTTCTCTCTCAATAGTACTTATGTATTTAAATCAAATGATAACACAGCCTGAGTAATTTTTTTGTCTTATTTCAGTTCCAGACATATCATTACTTTTTAACCTGAGATGGCAAACTAGAGGTTTTAAAAAGTCCTGAATAACTGGTAAGCATTTTGCTTTATTAGGCAAGCTCTAAATTGTTTATTTATGGTATTTATGCAATTGAAATTACAGTCGGTATGTTAAAAATATGCAAATATGAAAACTGTTGCTATGGTTTTGGTATTAAATGAAAAGGCTTAGTTACAGATCGTTTCGACTCAATATTTCGAGTTAAATCTTGCGGCAACTGTTTCTCACGTAACACTGCAAACTATATTTAGCTCTATTTTGATCTGTCGTTATTTAATGACGCCATAATACATGTGATGTCACAATGTTTCCTTTAAAACCTCATGTGGATTTCTCACTAATAAAAGGTTTTCACTGAAATACATGTTAAAAACATTTTTTCTCAAATAGAATTATGTGAAAGGACAAGTTTTGAAAATTTGCACTATATTGCACTCTAATTATATGATAAAGATGACTTTCCAAGTAGTTAAGAGTGCTTTCCACAGTTTTAAATACCAGATTTCCACTAGTAAGAATAATTATTTTGGTGTTGGTTTTTTTTATAAAATCTTCATTTTTGCATAATTTCTCTGTCAAAATGCACTTTAAGGCACAAGAAAATTTTATAGAATGCTTTAACAGGGTCTGTGTATTGTAATTAAAGGTTATAATCAGAAGTTTTGTCCTTGTTTTGACTAGTGAAGGTATTCTGGAAGAAATTAATTATATAAACACATTGTATTCAAAATAAATGAATATAGCGACGAAAGTGTCATTGCCTTATAGTGCTAAAACAACTTTATTTTTTTTCAGAAATGGACAAAAATACACAGATTTATTCAGAATGTTATACCGATGAAGATCACATAAAAATATTTGGAAAAATCAGAAGTATGAATTTCAATATGGGTCAGGATCCCTAATAGACCTTGAGATGAGGAACTCAGATGACGTAATTAAAAAAAATATTAGTCCGCCATACAATTGTGGATGCTGTGATTTTAAAAATGGACATAAATGAACAATAAGAACTGTTTTATTGAGCTGGTGTGATGAGAAAAGAAAGATGTAGATTTGACCTGAAATAAATTATTAGAAAGGACAATTTTTTCATTGAATTTTATGATCAGAATTTTGGGATTATTTCATGAGGAGACTGACATTTTTCACCATCTTCCGGGGTCCATCAATTTGCGAAAAAAGTAATCTCACTTGCCACCCCGAAAATTTAACCAGACATGTATAAATGTATCAGCTTCGATATGAGCCATCATACATGTTCAAGTAAACGATATGGACTGAGCAACGGAGGAAAACGTTACCATTACGGCCTATGGAGAATTAATTGTAAATGTATACCCAAATTAGAAGCTTAATTCCAGAAGTTTTCAGGCTGATTTATGGATGATTTCACCTTGTACACCACCGAAAATGATGGTTAGTAGATTTTTATTTGTACCTAGTTATTATAAATGGTTTAAGATAAATATTATTGATAAAGATCAGCAAAAACTCAATGAAACTTTGCTTTTAAAATGCATTACTGGCACGGGGCTGAACACTTTTTTTAGGCACAATCATCACTTTGTTTACTTCCGAGAGATCCGAAAGGAATTTGTTTACTATATTGAAAAAGGCAAGAAACAACTTTTAAATATTATTATTTTCTTATTCGTGCCCTCAAACGCAAATAAAGTATTTATGAACAAAAACTCAAACACATATCTATGGGAAACAGCTCGCCTAGACGAGTGCAGCAAAGTTTTATTATCATATAATTCAACTGTCCTCAAATGACTTTGCCAGCACACTAAGACCGCTGCAGCATACATGTCTTACAAACATATCTACAATGAGAAATAATGAAATAGAATCTTTCATATCACAAAAACATAATTCCATAATGTTCTTTTAACATCTGCAGAAAAGCATAATGCATTTACAATATTATAAGCTTATACAAAAACATGTAAACAGGGGGAGGGGGGTGGGGGAAACTTCACTGCACTAAGACTGAGCTTCGAATGGTCAAGCTATGAAAATGTATTTTCAATGTTAACTTTTACCGCGACTGACCAGTCCGTGCTATCATACGAAGAACTTTAAACTCTTAACTTTGTTAAGGTGACTTATTGTTATGCTAAAATAATTTAAATATTATTGTAAACATAAACACATGTTCCCAACATAACAACAATGCCATGTGCTATCGATAGTTAATAAATACATTTAAATTGTAAGTAAACATGACACAATATAGTCTTTGTTATGTAATTATCACTTCGGTCTACAGGAATACCTGATAATCAAGGGAGATAACACACTTCATACGAGTAAAGTGAGATACATCATCGCATGTGCTTTTATCCAATGATTTGACCCCTGGTCAGTAGATATCATATGCAAAAAAACAGAAAAAACATGTACATGTTTTAAGAAAATCATGAACTAATATTTTTAATGCGCTTGAGCAAAACAATAGATATTGTCATTTCTCAGTGAAAAAGGGGGAGGGTCAAACCTTTTTGAAAACAATATTTCTGCACCTATTCAACTATTAAGCTAGTTAGCTACTACCCATTGCTTCTAAAATAAAAGGTTTAAATGAAGGTGACTAAGCCACAAGGGAGAAGCATTTGTCTTTCTTTGTGATTAAACTTTCAAGAATTAGATTTTTCTCTCTCAATAGTACTTATGTATTTAAATCAAATGATAACACAGCCTGAGTAATTTTTTTGTCTTATTTCAGTTCCAGACATATCATTACTTTTTAACCTGAGATGGCAAACTAGAGGTTTTAAAAGTCCTGAATAACTGGTAAGCATTTTGCTTTATTAGGCAAGCTCTAAATTGTTTATTTATGGTATTTATGCAATTGAAATTACAGTCGGTATGTTAAAAATATGCAAATATGAAAACTGTTGCTATGGTTTTGGTATTAAATGAAAAGGCTTAGTTACAGATCGTTTCGACTCAATATTTCGAGTTAAATCTTGCGGCAACTGTTTCTCACGTAACACTGCAAACTATATTTAGCTCTATTTTGATCTGTCGTTATTTAATGACGCCATAATACATGTGATGTCACAATGTTTCCTTTAAAACCTCATGTGGATTTCTCACTAATAAAAGGTTTTCACTGAAATACATGTTAAAAACATTTTTTCTCAAATAGAATTATGTGAAAGGACAAGTTTTGAAAATTTGCACTATATTGCACTCTAATTATATGATAAAGATGACTTTCCAAGTAGTTAAGAGTGCTTTCCACAGTTTTAAATACCAGATTTCCACTAGTAA
The DNA here is from genome assembly GCF_963676685.1 of Mytilus edulis. Lineage (NCBI taxonomy): Eukaryota > Metazoa > Mollusca > Bivalvia > Mytilida > Mytilidae > Mytilus > Mytilus edulis. The sequence goes on from NW_027267872.1 coordinate 10,072, forward strand.
GAATAATTATTTTGGTGTTGGTTTTTTTTATAAAATCTTCATTTTTGCATAATTTCTCTGTCAAAATGCACTTTAAGGCACAAGAAAATTTTATAGAATGCTTTAACAGGGTCTGTGTATTGTAATTAAAGGTTATAATCAGAAGTTTTGTCCTTGTTTTGACTAGTGAAGGTATTCTGGAAGAAATTAATTATATAAACACATTGTATTCAAAATAAATGAATATAGCGACGAAAGTGTCATTGCCTTATAGTGCTAAAACAACTTTATTTTTTTTCAGAAATGGACAAAAATACACAGATTTATTCAGAATGTTATACCGATGAAGATCACATAAAAATATTTGGAAAAATCAGAAGTATGAATTTCAATATGGGTCAGGATCCCTAATAGACCTTGAGATGAGGAACTCAGATGACGTAATTAAAAAAAATATTAGTCCGCCATACAATTGTGGATGCTGTGATTTTAAAAATGGACATAAATGAACAATAAGAACTGTTTTATTGAGCTGGTGTGATGAGAAAAGAAAGATGTAGATTTGACCTGAAATAAATTATTAGAAAGGACAATTTTTTCATTGAATTTTATGATCAGAATTTTGGGATTATTTCATGAGGAGACTGACATTTTTCACCATCTTCCGGGGTCCATCAATTTGCGAAAAAGTAATCTCACTTGCCACCCCGAAAATTTAACCAGACATGTATAAATGTATCAGCTTCGATATGAGCCATCATACATGTTCAAGTAAACGATATGGACTGAGCAACGGAGGAAAACGTTACCATTACGGCCTATGGAGAATTAATTGTAAATGTATACCCAAATTAGAAGCTTAATTCCAGAAGTTTTCAGGCTGATTTATGGATGATTTCACCTTGTACACCACCGAAAATGATGGTTAGTAGATTTTTATTTGTACCTAGTTATTATAAATGGTTTAAGATAAATATTATTGATAAAGATCAGCAAAAACTCAATGAAACTTTGCTTTTAAAATGCATTACTGGCACGGGGCTGAACACTTTTTTTAGGCACAATCATCACTTTGTTTACTTCCGAGAGATCCGAAAGGAATTTGTTTACTATATTGAAAAAGGCAAGAAACAACTTTTAAATATTATTATTTTCTTATTCGTGCCCTCAAACGCAAATAAAGTATTTATGAACAAAAACTCAAACACATATCTATGGGAAACAGCTCGCCTAGACGAGTGCAGCAAAGTTTTATTATCATATAATTCAACTGTCCTCAAATGACTTTGCCAGCACACTAAGACCGCTGCAGCATACATGTCTTACAAACATATCTACAATGAGAAATAATGAAATAGAATCTTTCATATCACAAAAACATAATTCCATAATGTTCTTTTAACATCTGCAGAAAAGCATAATGCATTTACAATATTATAAGCTTATACAAAAACATGTAAACAGGGGGAGGGGGGGTGGGGGAAACTTCACTGCACTAAGACTGAGCTTCGAATGGTCAAGCTATGAAAATGTATTTTCAATGTTAACTTTTACCGCGACTGACCAGTCCGTGCTATCATACGAAGAACTTTAAACTCTTAACTTTGTTAAGGTGACTTATTGTTATGCTAAAATAATTTAAATATTATTGTAAACATAAACACATGTTCCCAACATAACAACAATGCCATGTGCTATCGATAGTTAATAAATACATTTAAATTGTAAGTAAACATGACACAATATAGTCTTTGTTATGTAATTATCACTTCGGTCTACAGGAATACCTGATAATCAAGGGAGATAACACACTTCATACGAGTAAAGTGAGATACATCATCGCATGTGCTTTTATCCAATGATTTGACCCCTGGTCAGTAGATATCATATGCAAAAAAACAGAAAAAACATGTACATGTTTTAAGAAAATCATGAACTAATATTTTTAATGCGCTTGAGCAAAACAATAGATATTGTCATTTCTCAGTGAAAAAGGGGGAGGGTCAAACCTTTTTGAAAACAATATTTCTGCACCTATTCAACTATTAAGCTAGTTAGCTACTACCCATTGCTTCTAAAATAAAAGGTTTAAATGAAGGTGACTAAGCCACAAGGGAGAAGCATTTGTCTTTCTTTGTGATTAAACTTTCAAGAATTAGATTTTTCTCTCTCAATAGTACTTATGTATTTAAATCAAATGATAACACAGCCTGAGTAATTTTTTTGTCTTATTTCAGTTCCAGACATATCATTACTTTTTAACCTGAGATGGCAAACTAGAGGTTTAAAAGTCCTGAATAACTGGTAAGCATTTTGCTTTATTAGGCAAGCTCTAAATTGTTTATTTATGGTATTTATGCAATTGAAATTACAGTCGGTATGTTAAAAATATGCAAATATGAAAACTGTTGCTATGGTTTTGGTATTAAATGAAAAGGCTTAGTTACAGATCGTTTCGACTCAATATTTCGAGTTAAATCTTGCGGCAACTGTTTCTCACGTAACACTGCAAACTATATTTAGCTCTATTTTGATCTGTCGTTATTTAATGACGCCATAATACATGTGATGTCACAATGTTTCCTTTAAAACCTCATGTGGATTTCTCACTAATAAAAGGTTTTCACTGAAATACATGTTAAAAACATTTTTTCTCAAATAGAATTATGTGAAAGGACAAGTTTTTGAAAATTTGCACTATATTGCACTCTAATTATATGATAAAGATGACTTTCCAAGTAGTTAAGAGTGCTTTCCACAGTTTTAAATACCAGATTTCCACTAGTAAGAATAATTATTTTGGTGTTGGTTTTTTTTATAAAATCTTCATTTTTGCATAATTTCTCTGTCAAAATGCACTTTAAGGCACAAGAAAATTTTATAGAATGCTTTAACAGGGTCTGTGTATTGTAATTAAAGGTTATAATCAGAAGTTTTGTCCTTGTTTTGACTAGTGAAGGTATTCTGGAAGAAATTAATTATATAAACACATTGTATTCAAAATAAATGAATATAGCGACGAAAGTGTCATTGCCTTATAGTGCTAAAACAACTTTATTTTTTTTCAGAAATGGACAAAAATACACAGATTTATTCAGAATGTTATACCGATGAAGATCACATAAAAATATTTGGAAAAATCAGAAGTATGAATTTCAATATGGGTCAGGATCCCTAATAGACCTTGAGATGAGGAACTCAGATGACGTAATTAAAAAAAATATTAGTCCGCCATACAATTGTGGATGCTGTGATTTTAAAAATGGACATAAATGAACAATAAGAACTGTTTTATTGAGCTGGTGTGATGAGAAAAGAAAGATGTAGATTTGACCTGAAATAAATTATTAGAAAGGACAATTTTTTCATTGAATTTTATGATCAGAATTTTGGGATTATTTCATGAGGAGACTGACATTTTTCACCATCTTCCGGGGTCCATCAATTTGCGAAAAAAGTAATCTCACTTGCCACCCCGAAAATTTAACCAGACATGTATAAATGTATCAGCTTCGATATGAGCCATCATACATGTTCAAGTAAACGATATGGACTGAGCAACGGAGGAAAACGTTACCATTACGGCCTATGGAGAATTAATTGTAAATGTATACCCAAATTAGAAGCTTAATTCCAGAAGTTTTCAGGCTGATTTATGGATGATTTCACCTTGTACACCACCGAAAATGATGGTTAGTAGATTTTTATTTGTACCTAGTTATTATAAATGGTTTAAGATAAATATTATTGATAAAGATCAGCAAAAACTCAATGAAACTTTGCTTTTAAAATGCATTACTGGCACGGGGCTGAACACTTTTTTTAGGCACAATCATCACTTTGTTTACTTCCGAGAGATCCGAAAGGAATTTGTTTACTATATTGAAAAAGGCAAGAAACAACTTTTAAATATTATTATTTTCTTATTCGTGCCCTCAAACGCAAATAAAGTATTTATGAACAAAAACTCAAACACATATCTATGGGAAACAGCTCGCCTAGACGAGTGCAGCAAAGTTTTATTATCATATAATTCAACTGTCCTCAAATGACTTTGCCAGCACACTAAGACCGCTGCAGCATACATGTCTTACAAACATATCTACAATGAGAAATAATGAAATAGAATCTTTCATATCACAAAAACATAATTCCATAATGTTCTTTTAACATCTGCAGAAAAGCATAATGCATTTACAATATTATAAGCTTATACAAAAACATGTAAACAGGGGGAGGGGGGTGGGGGAAACTTCACTGCACTAAGACTGAGCTTCGAATGGTCAAGCTATGAAAATGTATTTTCAATGTTAACTTTTACCGCGACTGACCAGTCCGTGCTATCATACGAAGAACTTTAAACTCTTAACTTTGTTAAGGTGACTTATTGTTATGCTAAAATAATTTAAATATTATTGTAAACATAAACACATGTTCCCAACATAACAACAATGCCATGTGCTATCGATAGTTAATAAATACATTTAAATTGTAAGTAAACATGACACAATATAGTCTTTGTTATGTAATTATCACTTCGGTCTACAGGAATACCTGATAATCAAGGGAGATAACACACTTCATACGAGTAAAGTGAGATACATCATCGCATGTGCTTTTATCCAATGATTTGACCCCTGGTCAGTAGATATCATATGCAAAAAAACAGAAAAAACATGTACATGTTTTAAGAAAATCATGAACTAATATTTTTAATGCGCTTGAGCAAAACAATAGATATTGTCATTTCTCAGTGAAAAAGGGGGAGGGTCAAACCTTTTTGAAAACAATATTTCTGCACCTATTCAACTATTAAGCTAGTTAGCTACTACCCATTGCTTCTAAAATAAAAGGTTTAAATGAAGGTGACTAAGCCACAAGGGAGAAGCATTTGTCTTTCTTTGTGATTAAACTTTCAAGAATTAGATTTTTCTCTCTCAATAGTACTTATGTATTTAAATCAAATGATAACACAGCCTGAGTAATTTTTTTGTCTTATTTCAGTTCCAGACATATCATTACTTTTTAACCTGAGATGGCAAACTAGAGGTTTTAAAAAGTCCTGAATAACTGGTAAGCATTTTGCTTTATTAGGCAAGCTCTAAATTGTTTATTTATGGTATTTATGCAATTGAAATTACAGTCGGTATGTTAAAAATATGCAAATATGAAAACTGTTGCTATGGTTTTGGTATTAAATGAAAAGGCTTAGTTACAGATCGTTTCGACTCAATATTTCGAGTTAAATCTTGCGGCAACTGTTTCTCACGTAACACTGCAAACTATATTTAGCTCTATTTTGATCTGTCGTTATTTAATGACGCCATAATACATGTGATGTCACAATGTTTCCTTTAAAACCTCATGTGGATTTCTCACTAATAAAAGGTTTTCACTGAAATACATGTTAAAAACATTTTTTCTCAAATAGAATTATGTGAAAGGACAAGTTTTGAAAATTTGCACTATATTGCACTCTAATTATATGATAAAGATGACTTTCCAAGTAGTTAAGAGTGCTTTCCACAGTTTTAAATACCAGATTTCCACTAGTAAGAATAATTATTTTGGTGTTGGTTTTTTTTTATAAAATCTTCATTTTTGCATAATTTCTCTGTCAAAATGCACTTTAAGGCACAAGAAAATTTTATAGAATGCTTTAACAGGGTCTGTGTATTGTAATTAAAGGTTATAATCAGAAGTTTTGTCCTTGTTTTGACTAGTGAAGGTATTCTGGAAGAAATTAATTATATAAACACATTGTATTCAAAATAAATGAATATAGCGACGAAAGTGTCATTGCCTTATAGTGCTAAAACAACTTTATTTTTTTTCAGAAATGGACAAAAATACACAGATTTATTCAGAATGTTATACGATGAAGATCACATAAAAATATTTGGAAAAATCAGAAGTATGAATTTCAATATGGGTCAGGATCCCTAATAGACCTTGAGATGAGGAACTCAGATGACGTAATTAAAAAAAATATTAGTCCGCCATACAATTGTGGATGCTGTGATTTTAAAAATGGACATAAATGAACAATAAGAACTGTTTTATTGAGCTGGTGTGATGAGAAAAGAAAGATGTAGATTTGACCTGAAATAAATTATTAGAAAGGACAATTTTTTCATTGAATTTTATGATCAGAATTTTGGGATTATTTCATGAGGAGACTGACATTTTTCACCATCTTCCGGGGTCCATCAATTTGCGAAAAAAGTAATCTCACTTGCCACCCCGAAAATTTAACCAGACATGTATAAATGTATCAGCTTCGATATGAGCCATCATACATGTTCAAGTAAACGATATGGACTGAGCAACGGAGGAAAACGTTACCATTACGGCCTATGGAGAATTAATTGTAAATGTATACCCAAATTAGAAGCTTAATTCCAGAAGTTTTCAGGCTGATTTATGGATGATTTCACCTTGTACACCACCGAAAATGATGGTTAGTAGATTTTTATTTGTACCTAGTTATTATAAATGGTTTAAGATAAATATTATTGATAAAGATCAGCAAAAACTCAATGAAACTTTGCTTTTAAAATGCATTACTGGCACGGGGCTGAACACTTTTTTTAGGCACAATCATCACTTTGTTTACTTCCGAGAGATCCGAAAGGAATTTGTTTACTATATTGAAAAAGGCAAGAAACAACTTTTAAATATTATTATTTTCTTATTCGTGCCCTCAAACGCAAATAAAGTATTTATGAACAAAAACTCAAACACATATCTATGGGAAACAGCTCGCCTAGACGAGTGCAGCAAAGTTTTATTATCATATAATTCAACTGTCCTCAAATGACTTTGCCAGCACACTAAGACCGCTGCAGCATACATGTCTTACAAACATATCTACAATGAGAAATAATGAAATAGAATCTTTCATATCACAAAAACATAATTCCATAATGTTCTTTTAACATCTGCAGAAAAGCATAATGCATTTACAATATTATAAGCTTATACAAAAACATGTAAACAGGGGGAGGGGGGTGGGGGAAACTTCACTGCACTAAGACTGAGCTTCGAATGGTCAAGCTATGAAAATGTATTTTCAATGTTAACTTTTACCGCGACTGACCAGTCCGTGCTATCATACGAAGAACTTTAAACTCTTAACTTTGTTAAGGTGACTTATTGTTATGCTAAAATAATTTAAATATTATTGTAAACATAAACACATGTTCCCAACATAACAACAATGCCATGTGCTATCGATAGTTAATAAATACATTTAAATTGTAAGTAAACATGACACAATATAGTCTTTGTTATGTAATTATCACTTCGGTCTACAGGAATACCTGATAATCAAGGGAGATAACACACTTCATACGAGTAAAGTGAGATACATCATCGCATGTGCTTTTATCCAATGATTTGACCCCTGGTCAGTAGATATCATATGCAAAAAAACAGAAAAAACATGTACATGTTTTAAGAAAATCATGAACTAATATTTTTAATGCGCTTGAGCAAAACAATAGATATTGTCATTTCTCAGTGAAAAAGGGGGAGGGTCAAACCTTTTTGAAAACAATATTTCTGCACCTATTCAACTATTAAGCTAGTTAGCTACTACCCATTGCTTCTAAAATAAAAGGTTTAAATGAAGGTGACTAAGCCACAAGGGAGAAGCATTTGTCTTTCTTTGT
>NW_027267873.1:0-9835 GCF_963676685.1 Mytilus edulis
AGAGAACTGCAAAAACCAATTTCCGCCAACACCAATTCTCCTTCAATGTCGATGCAGATTCACTATCCGAAATAGAAATTGCAGATTTTGTTAATACACCAAAAAAAACTGTTTAAGTTAATATCTATCTCTGTATTTACTACTTTTTAATTTGTAGAATATATCCTCATCGCAATTTATGAAAGGCTTCAAGAAATTATAAATTATTTTTTTCCACCACGTGAAAATAACAGACGAGTAGCCCCAGCACAACAACAACCACCAAGAATATTGAGAAGATCAAACAGGATATCTATTCGGCCACAGAGACTAACCTATGATTAATTTTCTAAACTTTTAAATTTTATGAAATTTTTTAAATTTTTTTTCTAAATTTTATATTTTTTTTATTTTTTTTTTTCTAAATTTTATAATCTTTTTTCTAAATTTTATAAACTTATTTATACACTGTTATCTAAATTTTAATAATCACTGATGAGGATGTATTCTACAAATCTACTTATATTATGAAAAATTATATCACCAAAACTTTTCAATTTTCTTTCATTTGATTTATTTGGATTAGTTACACTTTATTTTAATTAAAGAAAAGATTTTGATTATACTCGCATTTCTCTACTCTCATTTTATTATATTGTAAATAGTAGTATACATGTAGTTTGTTTTTATAAATTCACCTTAGTTTATATGTTTCATGCTCATTCAAACCATAAATTTCATTATAAATCTATTCTTTTCATTAAATAATCTACTTTCTCTGGTATTAAAGTTCATTATTAATCTATTCCTTTCATTAAATTATTCTTTTTAGTTTTCCATTTACATATGTTTAGTTTTGTAATAGAAATAAATTAAATTAAAAAACAAATATGATTGGTATTATTGTATATATGTAAATAATATATATATGTATATAATGTTTGGAGAACTTTTTGTTTTTATGTTTACTTTATCATCATTTTCATCTTTGGAATTTTTTCATATGAGAATTTACAGCATCCAAATTTAATTACAACATATTATCGCATATTTTATCATATTGTGTTTGCTTAAACTTTTTTTCTTTTGTTTTTATTACTTTTTATAGTGCTATATGATTAAGTTAAACCTAGAGATAAATATATAAAAATTCTTGATTTGTAACCGCTGTCATGGTGCTTTCTATAACATGTTTTATGTGAAAAAAATGGTGCATTACAAATGATGTAAGTTTTTTATAACCAAATTTCATTTGATAGTTCTCTTGTTTATATTATTTACAATTGTTATATAAATAGTGCAGAAAACTTGATTTGTTTTGAAACTTACTATGTTGTTTCATGGAATAAAGTATTTGTATTTGATATGTGTTAATAAATTAGACTTTTCTTAAACTTTTCCCACTGCATTGCTACCCCAATCAATGTGGATGATTACCAGTTGACACCATTTGTATATCATCTAGAAATTTGCAAACAAAAACTTTGCTTAATTAATTTTTATCTACTTTAAATTTATTAATTATAAAAGAAATATGGTTTAATTGCTGATGAGACAACTCTTCAAAGAGGTCAAACCACAAGCTTCAATCTCAAATCTTGTCAAGAAAATGAAATATTTACACAGGAAAAAAGAAGCTAGCTGAAAAAAAAGTCATGAACAAAACAAGATTCACCATTTACAATGATCCAAAGAAAAGAAAAGAGCATATCTAGAAATTTGCAAAACAAAAACTTTGCTTAAAACATTTTTATCAACTATTAATTATAAAAGATGGTAATCCACAAGCTTCAATCTCAAATCTTATCAAATGAAATATTTACACATGGGAAAAATTAGCTAGCTGCAAAAAAGTCATGAGCAAAACAATTAACTACGATCCAAAGAAAAGAAAAGAAAAAAGTAGCATGTAGGGGGAAAAATAGAGAGAGAGAGAAAAAGGAGATATGATCCACCATTGAAAATATGATCCAAAGAAAAGATGATCCAAAGAAAAGAAAAAAGTCGCTTATGTTCTAACGAAGGAAAAAATAGAGAGAGAGAAAAAGGAGATAGGATTCACCATTGAAACTATGATCCAAAGAAAAGAAAAAAGGTGTTTTAACGATGAAAAAAATTAGAGCGAGAGAGAGAGAGAAAAAAAAAGGAGATAGTAATGAGATGTAAAAATAATCGTCAAAATCCAACTCGATTTACCATTGAAAATATGATCCAAAGAAAAGAAAAGAAAATAGGTTTTGTTTTAATGAAGGAAAAATTATATATAGAGAGAAAAAATAGTAATGAGATGTAAAAAATAACCATCAAAATCCGGTTCGAACAAATCTATAATATATAATTGATCTTAAATAAAAACAATCAAAATTTATTGAGTAATGATCACTTTTCAAATTTGAAAGGTGATAAACACTTTATATTTAAACTGATGAACTAAGATTTAATGTAAACAGAAGGTGTATTATCCAAATACTGCCGCAATATTGGAGATCAATCTGACATGAAAAATCGCGATCGGGACAGATCTACACTGAAATTACATATGAATTAATAAAATGGTGTAACATGGATAATGGAAGGTTGGCGAGCCTTTAGGAGTAAATAAGTGTTGGAAACTATTATTCATAATTTAATGAAACGGAAGCTTTATTCCTTTATTAACGCGGTACACTCAATTCTATCATAAAGCGATAAAAATGATGAACCAGGTTGAGTACATGAGGGGATTTGGTGGAGAAGTAGAGCGGGCTGAGTTGAATTTTGGAAGAAAGAAGAACATTGCGGTTACACCGTACAAGGGATATGTTTATATCCACATAGGCAGTTTAACAAGTAGCAGAAGCATAACTCTTGGACTGATGAGTTTAAAGAGCTATGCAATCTGAAGCCAGTTCTTTTAAAAGCTGAGGCAGAAATAAAAAACAGGTTAGTGATTTCTAATATTTAGCAGTAAATATTTACATGAACATATAGCTAAATTATTATCGTTCAGCAGCAAATAGTTGAGCGTGATATATATTTTATTCTCTAAGAAATAGGAGCGATCTACAAAATTATTTTAAAGTAAGATATTGCGAGTGTTTAATAAAAGCACCAGCTGCAGATGTTTCACCTTATATGTTTTTTCGTAAATTTCACTACTGCTAGTAAGTACACATAATTTTCAAAGTTATTGAAAGCGAGTAAAAACTATATGATAAACGTTCTAATTATCCTTCAACAGCAAATAATTGAACATAAATATATACTTTATAGGTTTAATATACAACAAACGTTTTAGTTAAAAGTAAGTTATTGATAGAGAGTATTTACAAGCGGCTTGCGTTCAGCTGCAGATATTTCACTTGTTTCTGGGTTGATTTCACCACTGTTAGTATTAATTTTCAAAGTTATTGATAGCAAGTAAAAAATGTTTTGATAAACGTTCAGTTGCAGATATTTCAACATTTTTGTTTCTAGGTAAATTTCTCAACCGCTAATAAATACGAATTTCTTTCCCACAGCAAACGTTGATTTATATGATTTCTTACACGTTCAATTGTTTTTATTATATATTAATTTTTTTAGCTGCAAAAACCTAGCAGGAAAAAGAAGGTTATAGTTGTTGAAGAGGAAGAAGAAGAAGAAGAAGAAGAAGAAGAAGAAGAAGAAGTAGAAGAAGAAGAAGTAAAAAAAGTTACTTTGAAAAGAAAGGTAAAACAACTTTTGTTTTTTTTTTTCTATGTAAATCAAAATAAGTAGTTATAATTTTCAAGTTTATGAATTTAAAGTAATTATCCAATTAAATGTACCATAAAAAGAAAAAAAAAAAAAAAAAAAAAAAAAAAAATTGAAAACATTGAAATAACTTTAAAATTTTAAGATGATTTTCTATATTATGATATTCTTATTTTAGAGAAAGGTGATTGCTATCAGCGATAGCGATGAGGAGGCGGGAGTGTCAGAGTCGGACGTCAGAAAGGTGATTGTTGCAGCAGAATCTGGCCCGTTCAAGGGGCTAAAGAAGAAAAAGAAAACAGCTGGAGCTGGATTCATACTTTCTGAAGCAGTTGAAGATGGCGAGTGAAGATAACACCAGTAAGTGATCAAATTTTTATTCTGTTTCTAATATGTTCTTATATACAATAGTTAGGATAGAAATCATTTATAACTTAGCAACATTTTTCCAATCAAAGATTGATTTATCAATATGTGAAATACTCGCTTTAAGATAAAACCATTGCCTTTGATTTAAAGCGATTTCATTTCTAAGAGGATCATTTCTCAATAATACAAACAGTTCACTATTCAATATACATGTATTTACAAAAATATCTTCAGATAAAGCAAAAGTGTCCATTTTATTACAAAATAAATCGTTTCCGCTACTGTTTCGTTTAACATCATCAGATATGAATGGAGGATCATTTTCACTGTTTAATGGCCCATTTATTAATATAACTGCTAGAGTTATCGAACAGAATAACAATCCGACAATTTTCATCTTTGCACCAAGCCAGTGCAGTTGTGGAAACTGGTCACTGATTTCAGCTGTATCCATATTGATAAAATTGTAATCATGCTCATCTGTCATTTTAAGTGAATATTCTTCCACATTTGCACTACTCAATTCATCCTTTTCATTTATTTTAGAAATCTCCATTATGAAATCCAATTTCTTAATACAGGTGTCGCACTTTGTTCATTTGTTTTCATGCATGTATCTGTAGATTTATGATGTGAAAACTATTTTACTAGAGTTTATGTATCTTATTTATTTCTTTTAGCCAATCAGAACAGAAAAAGGACAATGGGAGAAGAAGTAGAAAAAAAGACACTGAGTGAAAAACGAAAGCGGTCAGCTCCACCTTCATTAAGAACTTTATCTGTTGCATGTATTTATAATAAATTAACAACAAAATGTGATATTCAAATGAGAGATTTTTTTTGTAAAATTCCCTCACCAATTTTAATTATTTTTATGGATTATGCAGACTTTCAATTTGTTTTAAATCCTGGATTTGCCGAATTAGATGTGTTTAATGCTGCCGAGGAAATTTTTGATCAAAGATATCAATTAAATAAAATGATAAGGGAATGCAGCCATTTCACATCTGAAGAGATATTCATTCATTTAAAGAACGTCCCAGGGTCTGTTTTAAATTCACTCGGACTTTCGTTCAATAGGGAGAACTTTTCCGATATTTTAAGGAAAATATTAAACATGCGATTTTCACGTGTTTAATTTACCAAAGAATATGTCTCATATATTTTAATCTAAAATTTAAGAAATTTATTTGTAATATTTTCATCGTGTTTGAAGGTCTTTTTCCCCATTGCACAATGTATTTCACTGGTGCGTTTGAAGGTGTAATTCCCCATTTTCATAATTGTGTTTAATTTACCAAAGAATATGTCTCTTATATTTTAATCTAAAATTTATTTGTAATATTTTCATCGTGTTTGAAGGTGTTATTCCCCATTGTCCAATGTATTTCACTGGTGTGTTTGAAGGTGTTATTCCCCATTTGAAGGTGTTATTCCCCATTGACATAATGTTTGAAGGTGTTATTCCCCATTGTTCTAATGTTTGAAGGTGCTATTCCCCATTGTTCTAATGTTCGAAGGTGTTATTTCACATTGTCCTATGTTTGAAGGTGTTATTCCCCATTGTCCTATTGCCTTAATGTTTGAAGGTGTTATTCCCCATTGTCCTATTGTCATTATGTTTGAAGTTTGTTTGAAGGTCCATTTGGGTTTTAAAGTTATGTATTTTCATTGGGGTTTTTAAGTTAAAGTCGCCATTTTACCATGCTACTCCCCATTGCCCTATGTATTTCACTTCCCCAGGTTGATAGCAAACGGATAAAACTTAAATATGTTGATATATTTTATTATAAAATCATATATTTATTTACATGAAATAAAATATTATATAATTATTGTACAGTGTGTTTTCTTTTTCTTGAATTTATTACGGATATGGATTTTTTTTTCAATTTACAATTGTATTAATGTTTTTCTTTTAATTTTCTATGAAAATATGCTAGCGAATGCACATTATCATCCAGCAAGTGTCTCTTGTCATCATATGGTGATAGTCCACTTTTCACAACCTTCACCATGTGAATCTGATGGTTGAAACTTCTCAAAGTGTACATATGCGAGAGTAGTGGAGAACAATTGAACAAGGTGTTTTTATATTGTTCGAATCTAACATTTCGGGTTTTAATACCCTTTGCTACTACAGTTTCCTTGTCGTCTGCGGTGATAAAACTATACATTTTTGCTCTTAGTCCGATATATTCCACCATTTGAATGGACTTGCATTCATCTTTGAATAAACCAATAATCGATTTCCTGTCTTTGGTGTAAAGAGGGTGATCAGCTGGATAATTTGAAAAGTCATATAGCTCACTGTTTAACGACATGTCTCTATATATGTCATCAGTTCTCACATGCATAATGAAACTGTCAGTATCTGTGTAACATAATGTTACATTCTCCTTGTATAGTTTTTTCATGTGGTTGTAGTAGTAATCAACCATGTGCGCCTTTGACAGATCGAGAATCATTTGTCCTAGGTAAATTGGTTTGTTGAAGAAAATTTTTGTTTTGGTTTGTAGCACGCCGCACAAGTGGTCGTTGAATATCTTAAAGCTTTTAAATGATGATTTTGCAGTAAGTTTTTGAAACTTATCCCACCTATGACAGAGAGAGAAGTTGATATGTTTCCGCAACGATTCCATTGATTTACCGAAAATAGCATTGTTGCCATTTTTAAAAAGTTTTTGCTCGAAATTGCTAGTAGCCTTTTTCCTCATTTCGGTATTGAAGTCAATATACTGTTTCAACCATGGACGCTGTTCAAATGAAACTATATTGTGAATCTTCTTCAAAACCAAACCTAGTTTGAGGTATAACTTTAGATTCACATAGTGCAAGATGTAATGCTTTTTATCTTTCAAAGTAGCTAGCAATTTGGTGCTCGGTTGGTATTCTTTCCCATCATCATTTGCTTGCTCATACAGATGACGTGAATGAGGTGAAAGCATTTCATTTGTTATCACTCCTTTTTCAACTGCAAGAGGAAAATCATTGTGAAGATCGTGTAAGTTATCTGGGTAATCCAAATCGCATTCAATGACATATCCGATGTCAGCGTTATTGGATACATTTAAGACATTGAAATCGTTTATTTCCTCTTCTGACAACCACTGGAATTTCCCCACAGCTAATGGCATGCTCATGCTTAAACCGTATAAATTGTTCGCATCTACATACATCAAGTATGAAGTTGGTAAAGCTGGATCATAATTGCTCAAGTAGGGATTGTTTGCTTTTGCATGTCTGCAGCTCACCATTGTTAAACCTCCTCGTATACTCTGCTCAAAGAAGAGCCACATTGTAGGATCTGTCAATAGCTCAAGTCTCACACCAGTCATTTTCAATGCAGATTGCCAGGAAAGCCCTGGAAGAGTGTAATAATTTGCAGGGTCGAGGGAATAGTTCGTTATCCACTTCTTCCTGAAAGTTTCAAATACATCAGCTAATAATAGAACGTCAGTTTTTAGATAAAGATCGTGATATTCGCCTATATTCTTAATATTCATTTGATTCCATACCCGTTGCGCATGTTCATACTCGGTTTGACTAATTGTTTTCTCTGATAAATTGCTGTAGAATTTGTCTATAGAGGGTAATTCAGTTTCATTGAACCTTGCTGCATTGTCAATGTATTCGTAAGGATATGTTCCTTTTTTCAACAAAAGAGCAATCCGCTTATCATCATCAAATTCTTTTGTAAAATGTTTAAATGTTTCTTTCGGATTCTCCTTAGACATTGACGATACCAATTCCTCTAGTGAACAATTCAAAAACTGGTATGAATCGATAAAGCGCAGATTGGATAGGTTGAAACTGATGTACTTTTCTGCATTCGTGGCTATGCAGCCAATTTCTTCACTCTTGAAAATACCTATCGAGGAACAGATTAAATGTGCATCAAACTGTTTCAGGTTATGAAATATAACTGGCACGAATGTGTGTTCTTTAAAATTAAGATTGCAATCTCTGCATGAAGCGCCACGAAATTTACCTGAAACATGTGCATGGTCTCGAACGCGGATAGTGGAATCTGTAAATTCTTCCATGCAAATGTGGCAATGTGTACTTGATTGAAAATCTTCCTCATCTTCAACAGTCATGCACAAGGGTTCAGGATTGTTCAAAATAGCCTTTATACGTTTATTTTCGTCAAGAAGACTATGAAGGAAGTGTTCACTAACATTTTCACCTCTATATATTTTAGGTGGTTGAGTGTATCTGTCATCGATGCAAACAACTTGATAACCGTACCCGCATGGTATCAACTTTGTTAATTTCGTTGTGCTGGTTCGATTATCTTCTGGCTCTTCAGTAACCATAGGTTCGCAAAATGTTTCCATGTCAGCATAAATAACAAATGATGTTTGTAACTGTTTGGCGTGATCTTGAAATGTTAGTATATCGTCTACCCCCTTGGTGGGATATGTCACATGTTGAGCTTCAAATTTTGAGCAGTATTTTATATGTTTCTCTAAAGTATGTTCACTGGTGAAACCTGATAAACAGAATCTGCAATACTTATGACTGCGTCCCAAGCATTTTGTTCGATATAAAAGTCTATTGAGATCTGTAATCAAACACCAGTGACTTTTATTCCCACTTTTCAAATACAATAAGTCAACTTCATGATGAGCTTCTCTTAGACCTGTTACATGGAGGGGGAAAAATTCACCCTCTTCAAATCCTAACACCATTACTGAAATGTTATTCTGCCTTTCAAATTTACTCACAAATGATGGTGCAACGGGCAATTGTATACCTTCCATGTTCAATTCATGTTCATATGGGATGTAGTGATGCACTTTAGAAGGGTCACCTGAACACGTAGGATGTATGGATGCTATAATAGCATATACAAAACATTTTTCATCTAAGTTTCTTATGTTGAGTAACGCTCTGGTTGCAGCAAGAGTTCTTGGTAGGGGTATATACGATCCACCGCCTAAAGGTTTATATTTAGCTGTATTAATCTCAATGTGTTTAATATGATCTAATGACCAACCGCTCCCATTTCGTATATACTCATCAAAACTTTTGAATATTTTTTGATATGTCACATTAATATCATGTTCATCATCTATATTTGCTCTATCAACTAGATTCGATGTCTTCGAGATAAAATGTGCATTATTCTTTAAATCATTACCACCTTCACCTCCATTCGGCTTGATCATTTGCACAAGACAATTCATATACCACTTAATATGACCGAGTTCA
Source organism: Mytilus edulis (assembly GCF_963676685.1). NCBI lineage: Eukaryota > Metazoa > Mollusca > Bivalvia > Mytilida > Mytilidae > Mytilus > Mytilus edulis. The sequence goes on from NW_027267873.1 coordinate 9,280, forward strand.
TCACACATCTCTTGTAAATGAGTTTTTACCTCATGCTTAATTCCAGATAAAAATGCTAGAAGATCATACTTTTCCCCATTATCCTCATTCGGATAAATGAAACGAGCTCGTGCTATTCCCAAGAGAGCAGACTTATCCACACTTTTATGTTTGATTGTAGTATGTGAATTTGAATCAGTGTTTCCTGAACCAGTCTGATAAGTTGTATGATCGATGTTGCTATGTTTAAACAAATTTTCCGCTGAATCAAAATGTCTATCACATTGTCGACATGGAAATGTACAACTGTTTCTCTGGTGTCTCTTCAGTTTGGAAGGGTGATCAAACAGAAGTTTACAATAATAACATGAATAGACCTTAACCGTAAGATTTGATCTGTTGTCATTATCAACACTCAATCGATCATTTAACTCTCGCAACTGCTGTTGATATTGAGGGTTACTGTCAGGATAAAGACGCAATAAATCCTCGCAGAAATGATCATCAGCCATGACAATTGTGATATCAATAGCACTTTCAACGTTTTATATATACTACGCGATCGTGGACTAGAACT
>NW_027267874.1:0-26526 GCF_963676685.1 Mytilus edulis
TGTCCGTTTACCTTACTGATATTGTTATATACATATAATACACACATTCATTGATCTACAATGTCGATAACTGTATCTTGGTATTGCACAAGGTCGTGTTTTTCTCTGACTGTTTATGACGTCTTTCACTAAATCCATTGGATGTTGGATGTGTACTATTTGACAATTGAGTCTTAGATGCATGATTTTTTTGTATTAGTTGTCAGTGGCATTGAACTAGCTGTCAGTAACTGTGATTACTCTCAGATCTGTACTTAGTGTCTTTTTGTTGTTGGGATGTACAAGTATCCGGCCACGCCCACCTGTATTTGTATCCATCTGATGATTGAAGCCTTTTTCAACGGATTTTCATATAGTTCGTTCATATGTTGTACTGTTACACCACTGTCCTAGGTTATGAGAGTTGGGATCCCGCTTACATGTACAACCCCTTCACATTCTCTATTTATATGCCTGTCCAAAGTCAGGAGCTTGTAATTCAGTGGTTGTCGTTTGTTTATGTGTTAAATATTTGTTTTTCGTTCTTTTTTTGTACATAAATAAGGCCGTAAGTTTTCTCGTTTGAATTGTTTTACATTGTCATTCCGGGCCTTTTATAGCTGACTGTACGGTAAAGGGCTTTTCTCATTGTTGAAGGCTGTACAGTGACCTATAGTTGTAAATGTCTATATCATTTTGGTCTCTTGTGGAGAGTTGTCCCATTGGCAATCATACCACATCTTCTTTTTTATATTGAAATGGACACGTTTTGGGGGTTGGACTTGTTTGTTTGGGGCGTTTATACAAATGACACGCTTTGTCGCCCTTTTACAACTAGATGTTTTTTTTCAGTTCAGTGACTTTGTGTGGACAAGTATTGGGAAGGACACGTTTCTGAGTGTTACAAATATCTTTATAAATAAACTCATCATAGATACCAGGACTCAAATTTTACACTTACGCAAGATACGCATTTCGCAAAGGCCAAATAAATAACGAAGTTGAAGAGCATTGAGGAACCAAAGTTTCTCATATAAAATAATTTAATCAGAGATTATATGTCTCCTATGGTATGTTTATGCTTTTTATGATTTTGAGGACTTGGAAGATTATTTTTAAGTAATAGGACTATACGCTTGTAAAATGTATTCACTTATTTCGAATTTATTTATAACATTGAAATTTCGTATGTTCAGTAATTTCGTCTTTTTAACGTCTTTATAGCAACTTTTAAAGTTTTTTTGTTTTTTTTTACTAGTTGAATGTTACATTGGTGGAAGGCTGTACATAACAGAAACGATTTAAAAAAGATTAGAAAGTCAGTTTTTACCAAATTTATCGTTGCTGAACTCAAATCGTTACTTGTGGAATTTCAACTTTCATCTTCTATACATATTAAACGGCTTTGTTTGCGGTGCCATAGAAAATTACCTTATAAACTCATGGTAGTTTTTTTTTAATCACGAAAGATGAATACGTAAAAGTATGAAATCCCGCTCACCAAATAACATCATTATTAAAATCACGATTTCATAAGAGTGGCTTTATCGAATGTTTTAGTATGTCACCCTGAGGTGACTTACTGTTACGTAACATTACAACTTGTTTAAAGTTATTGGAAATTACTTATGTAATATGTCCCGACTATGTGTCCGGAAAATAACCCCACACAATAAACATTCAACGTCATGATTAACCCGAATAATTCAGTCCCTCCCCGTAATCGATCTCTCCTACTTGATGTAGTAAGCGGAATATAACGACTGAATTATTCGGGTTACGTCATGATGAAATTTTAAAAAAAGATTAAATTATCGTACATATATAAATTATTAATTCTAAGCTGTGTTCTTACAAATACCTTCAGGTTAACGTTAATCAGAGGAACTTGTGTTGCTATTAAAGCAGCTTGACCATTTTGTTCATTGCACACATTTTTGTTTACTTTATAACAATTAAAAAAAATAATAGCATCAAGAAGTTAACTCTGACTATTGCCATTTACATTTAAATTCAGTATAAACATATCTTGTAAACAAAGAAAATAAGTTCAGCAACAGTAGAAGTTATTGAATATCAATAGAGAGATCATATTGCATACATGCCAACTTTTCAAAATGCCAATGGGGTTTTACGTGAAAGATGGTTCTTATAGTTCTACAAAACCTTCAAGGGGGCCTTCAAATATATTCTAATGTGTTTTTTTTTGTTTCTTCGTGCTTTAACAAGCTCATAGCCATTGTTAAATTAATTGTTTTCTTTAAAATAGTGGACAAAGTTGCTCATACAAAATTTCCACTTGGGAGCCTCCATGGGGGAATAAAAAAAGAACCAAATACACTGTATAATGACGAATGTATCACAGCATAATAAAAAAAAAACTGTTTCATTTCATGTTTTACTAAGCATTTTTCATTTATTTACAAAAAAAACAAATACGTAATTACATCATACATGTAATGAACGTGTACACAAATGCAGGCATGCATACAAAAACAATAAATAAATAAACCTGAGATAACAAATACAAACTTGAGCGCATTTCATTGTGGATTTCTCAAACACCGGGTAATTGACTTGTCATGTTTATTTTCAATTCTAGTCTTTTCTTGTAAATTGTGCAGGTAAATCACCAGCGGGATGAGGAACTGGTATTATTTTCATCTTTGGATTGATATTCGGTATTGTCCATTGACAAGATCGCACAATTTCAAGAGTAAATATTTTCAGAATAAGTAACGCGAACTGTTTCCCTGCACAACCTCTTCTACCACCTCCAAATGCCACAAAATGTTCATTATCACGTCTTTGCAAAGATTCCCAACGATCGGGGTCGAATTCATCTGGATTTAAAACCAATTCGTTACCAAGTTCATGCGTGTCTCTAATGCTATAAGCAACTGTCCAGCCTTTCGGAATTTGGTATCCCTGAAAAAAAAGGATTTATTCAATTAAGATTTTTATTTATAATAGCATGTTATATAAACTTATTTTGCGACATTATTATTGAAATTAAACAAAGCTAAAAAGAAAAACAAATAATAGTTGTTTACTAGTTATTGCCTTTGATACCATATTTGCTTTCATGATTTTTTTAAATTAAGTCTATACAAATATGTATATTTTTTCTTCCTAATTGGACAGTGCTTTCTTCAGTTGTAACGACAGCGTTTTTAATTATAAACGTTTTTTTTTGTTTCCTTTAAAAAATTATGATTCCTATGAATGCCATTTGTATCTTGACTTTAAAAATGTTGATACAAAAGTGAACTATGTATAATGTTAATAAAATCTGTGCTTAGTAGAGTGATATATATTTGTTAATACATGTATCCATATAACAGATGCACTTACGTCGATTTCAAATGTTTTAAGGACCTTTCTGTAACCTCCTCCAATAGGTGGTGTAATTCGGATAGCTTCCTTCACAACGTTGTTTAAATATTTCATTTTGTTTAAAGTTTCAAAGTTAAGATCGCCATAATTACTGTGACTCATTCCAAAAGATTTTAGTTCTTCCATAAATTTGCTCACAACATCTTTGTTTTTGGTCAATTGCAGAATGATAGTTACTGTTGCGCTTGCTGTAGTTTCATGACCAGCAAACAGAAGTTCCAGTCCAACGTCCTTAATTTCTGTCACTGAAAGTCTGCCTGTACCTGACATATCCATCAGAAGACTGAGTGCGTCTTGGAAGGCATCACAAGAGCCACGTTTTTCTTTCTTTTGAATACATTCTCCTATTTTATTTAGCAAAATAGTTCTTGCTTTGAGACCCTAAAATACACAATATTTATCGTTTACTAGCAGTCTAAGAACATTATTTATTCTTTAAAGTCAATTTATATCGAATTTAAGAGATCACTTAATACATTGACATAAGAGACAGTGATAGTCTCATGTTTTCTTTGTGGAGATTTTCAAAATCGTATATCACGTTATATGTGAAATATATATAGACAAACAGAGCACGTATAATTCATTCATACTTCAGGTTTAAACACCTCCATATTTTTCTGATAAATCTTGTGACGTATTATATAATCGCCTCTCATACTGGCAATGGTATCAATAAAAACGCGCTTTTTTAATTAATATTTAGCTTATTTACCTTGTAAAGTCCAAGTCCAGGAATCTGCATCGGTAAACTGAACAAATTTGATAGGAAAGTATCAAAATGACCTAATAACTCAGTTTTTTCGACTTTGTTCATTTTAATACCAAGAAGTACTCTGCATGCAATTTCAAATGTCAGACTTTTGAATTCTTGATGTGTAAGGATGTTTTCTTGTGTACACCAGTGTTCAATGCAGTCTTTAGTTATACTTTGAATAACTTGAGTGTATTCCTCTAATGCTGTATTACTAAAAGCTTTGAAAAGTGCCTTTTTTCTGAGATTATGGATATTGCCACTTGAACCTGTCAGACTTCCATCCCCAAGTAGTAGTTTGGTACTTGTAGGCCATTGAGCAGTCACAAGATCATTTTCACCAGCCAAAATTCTTTTCACATTCTGTACTCCAATTACACGGATAGTTGGTTTCCCTAACAAATGAGTTTTATATACTGTACCAAATTTTTCTCGTCTTTTATCAAAAAATGCTTTGCCCTGAAAAAAAATAATGCCTCTATTAATGCTTTTTAAAAATTAAATAAGTATGGCTCTCTTATCTGATACAAACATATCCTATACAGTATCGGCTGGCAATGCAAATAAAAAGTAAAGAAGTATTTAAAATGATGACTCATTTATATAACATATAAAGAGCATAGCACTGCTAAGTATCGGCTCGCAATGCAAGCACAAAGTAAAGAATAACATACGTATGGGTCTTTTACTGCATGCAGATAACGAACATATTACTGTTCAGTGTCAGCTCGCAATGCAAGCACGAAGTAAAGATACATAAGTATGGCTCTTTTACTGTATGCATATAACGGGCATATTACTGTTCAGTATTTTCTCCCAATGTAAGATCGAAGTAAAGAAACATATAAGTATGGCTCTTTTAACCGAGGCATGTATATAACAAGCATATTACTGTTCAGTATCGGCTCCCAATGCAAGCACGAAGTCAAAAGTATAAGTATGGCTCTTTTACTGTATGTATTAAACAAGCATATTACTGTTCAGTATCGGCTCCGAATGCAAGCACGAAGTCAAAAGTATAAGTATGGCTCTTTTACTGTATGTATATAACACCCATATTACTGTTCAGTATCGGCTCCCAATGCAAATGCAAGCACGAAGTCAAAAGTATAAGTATGACTCTTTTACTGTATGTATATAACAAGCATATTACTGTTCAGTATCGGCTCCCAATGCAAGCACGAAGTCAAAAGTATAAGTATGGCTCTTTTACTGTATGCATATAACAATAAAATTGAGAAAGGAAATGGTGAATATGTCAAAGCGACAACCACCCGACCATAGAGCAAACAACAGCCGAAGGCAACCAATGGATCTTCAATGTAGCGAGAATTCCCGCACCCGTAGGTGTCCCTCAGCTGGCCCCTAAAATATGCATAATAGTACAGTGATAATGGACGTCATACTAAACTCCGAATTATACAAAAGAAACTAAAATTTAAAATCATACAAGACTAACAAAGGCCAGAGGCTCCTGACTTGGGACAGGCGCAAAATTGCGGCGGGGTTAAACATGTTTATGAGATCTCAACCCTCCCCCTATACCTCTAGCCAATGTAGAAAAGTAAAACAATAACAATACGCACATTAAAATTCAGTTCAAGAGAAGTCCGAGTCTGATGTCAAAAGATGTAACAAAAGAAAATAAATAAAATGACAATAATACATAAATAACAACAGACTACTAGCAGTTAACTGACATGCCAGCTCCAGACCTCAATTAAACTGATTGAAAGATTATGTCTTCATCATATGAATATCAGGTACAATCCCTCCCGTTAGGGGTTTAGTATCATACTATCATAAAATATATGAGAAGAACATAACCCGTGTCATGCCAACAACTGTTTTTTTAGAAATAAATGTGTTTAGTTCCGATGCAAAGACCCTATCAGTGAATCAATGTTAAAGCCAAAATATGCAATCTTTAATGACCTGACAACAGTATCGTAACTATATCCCCTTTTAATAAGTCTATTTAAAGGTTTTGTTAGTTTCTGAGGAGAATACTGACATTTTTGTGCTTTATAAAGAATATTTCCACCCATCTGAACAGAAGGCTCTTTTACTGTATGCATATAACAAGCATATTACTGTTCAGTATCGGCTCCCAATGCAAGCACGAAGTCAAAAGTATAAGTATGGCTCTTTTACTGTATGTATATAACAAGCATATTACTGTTCAGTATCGGCTCCCAATGCAAGCACGAAGTCAAAAGTATAAGTATGGCTCTTTTACTGTATGCATATAACAAGCATATTACTGTTCAGTATCGGCTCCCAATGCAAGCACGAAGTCAAAAGTATAAGTATGGCTCTTTTACTGTATGCATATAACAAGCATATTACTGTTCAGTATCGGCTCCCAATGCAAGCACGAAGTCAAAAGTATAAGTATGGCTCTTTTACTGTATGCATATAACAAGCATATTACTGTTCAGTATCGGCTCCCAATGCAAGCACGAAGTCAAAAGTATAAGTATGGCTCTTTTACTGTATGTATATAACAAGCATATTACTGTTCAGTATCGGCTCCCAATGCAAGCACGAAGTCAAAAGTATAAGTATGGCTCTTTTACTGTATGCATATAACAAGCATATTACTGTTCAGTATCGGCTCCCAATGCAAGCACGAAGTCAAAAGTATAAGTATGGCTCTTTTACTGTATGTATATAACAAGCATATTACTGTTCAGTATCGGCTCCCAATGCAAGCACGAAGTCAAAAGTATAAGTATGGCTCTTTTACTGTATGCATATAACAAGCATATTACTGTTCAGTATCGGCTCCCAATGCAAGCACGAAGTCATAAGTATAAGTATGGCTCTTTTACTGTATGTATATAACGAGCATATTACTGTTCAGTATCGACTCCCAATGCAAGCACGAAGTAAAGAAACATATACGTATTGCTCTTTTAACTGAGGCATGTTTATAACGAACATATCACTGTTTTATATCGGCTGACAATGCAAGCAAAATGAAAATAATGACTCTTTTACCTGAAAAATATCCATATTTAATTGTCGGGAATGCAAATTATACGTTTTCTACTCTTTTTTTCTGCAATAAAACACATAATTTAATACTTTTCGCAGTTGGATTGAACTCAAATTACCTGAATTAAGAATCCAAGAGTTTCTCCGAACACAGGGAATCCATAACCTCCCGGTGGAGAGGCAGGTTTGATTTAGAATCCCTCTGGTAGTCATTATAAACCTCCCACAAATGGCAACATATAACCGTCAGTAGAACAGGGGTTATAAGAGGTATTAACAATTCCTTAATTAGCCATACAAGCGCCACCTGAACAAAAACTCTGAAAAAAAAGAGATAAAATTATAATTTTTTTTCTCAATTTCTGGAGAAACGAGGAAAATATTTCACACGCAAAACGTGATATGGAACAACACCTAATACTGCTAATAAAAATTGGAAATGTAAACTAATAAAAACGAAATGTTTGTTAAATTACATAACATTTACACAAGAAATTAATCCATATAATACAATACCATTTCATATCCGATTTAGATGACCTCGCTTCGGGACAACTTAGATTAGGATTTAATTCTATAAATATAAGTTGCTTAAACGGCATTTTTCAATCTTTCAGGGTGCAATCTAAACCAATTTTCTTTTTTCTCTGCTTTGATTTATTAAATAAACATGTATTGGAATTAAGTCCTTATAAATACTATTTTTCTTCATATCAAGCACATTACATTTTGATAAAAGATAACTTACACAGTAGTAAAAGTGTTGAATTCTTCAATAACTCCGTTATTTTCTGTTAAACTGCTACAATTTGGCGGAATCAGGCATTCCATATTGTATCTAATTAATAAAGAGGAATCGGTCATATCACGTTTATTAGTTTTCAACTTTTAAATAACAAAAGTGGTTCTACGAGAGTATTTATATTATGTGGAGGTGTTTTGTACAATTGACCATTGGGGACCAAACTAGACATGTGCTAACGTAATCAATGACACATGAATGGGTGGAGCCTAACAGGAATGACCACTTGAATGACCAACATGTTAAAAGGTCAAACAGTAATCAAAAGTGCACGATCATTCATTGATGCGTTTTCTTATTATTTTTTCTATGTTTGAATAAAATTTAATAAAGAAAGAATTTAGAATAAGTTTATCTAGCTACTTGATGGCATTTATAGATATTATAGTCAGACTTTGTGAAACTCTTGTTGTTGGTTCAAGTATGTCACAATTTTCTTCTTTAATTGTTTCTTATTGTTGAAGGCCTATAATTGCTTACATCCACTTCATTTTAACTTTGGTGGATAGTTGGCTTGTTCATGACACGACATTTCCTTATTTTTTATATTTTGAAATGTAAATATAAAGTTAAATTCTCTTAAACATGCCTCAAACTTTTTAACTTTTTAATATAAATATACCATTCAAGTGTTTTTCTGATGGGTATATATATGTATGAAATTGACATTGACGCTGCTTCTACATCAGACTTAGAACTAAAGATTTTAAATTTACGATTTCGTATCACTACAAATAAGATTCTATTTCATACATTTTCCACTACATCCTGTTGTCAGTTTCCGATGAAAATAAATATTTTTTACTATGTTTGGTTGAAATGAAAGGAAAAATACGAACACTGCATGTGGTTCTAACTGAATTGATTGTGCATCAAAAATTTATCTTTAGTCAAATTGGTCTCAACAACTTTTTCCTTATAAAACTAGATGCTCTTGAGAGCATAAGTCGCTCATCTTGGTCTATATGCATATTCGACAAAGGACACTCTCTAACATTGTAGACGAAAACATTAATTATGACAAAAATATCTGTTCAGTTGTTGATCTTGTATTGCTAACTTTTTAGTCTGTTTAGTGTCTCTCTTTATACCCTCTTTAGTTCTTGTTCAAAACACAAAAAAGGTAAAACATCTTCATTTAAGGGCAATCCTAAAAACAGTGACGGTCACTAACTTAATTAGTTAAAAATTATGCAAAATTTGACATGTTACATGTAGTAGATCTTGCCTTGCTGATTATTTTTTTTGATTTACAGTGTCTATTTATCTATAATTATTTTTATCATATAGGGAAAAACGAAAAAAAAAAATTGGTAAAAATAGCCATCAAAAGGCAATTATAACTCAAAAGAGGAATCTTTGGGCGATTTCTGTCATGTTGTCCTAAATGTAGATCTTGTCAAGCCTGTTGATCATGGTTGCTTATTTAAGTTTCTATTTATCTATTATATTTTAAGAGATATGGCCCAAACGCTCAAAATTGGTAAACATCGTCATCAAATGCATTAAATCTAATAAGGAGTCAACTGACGATTTCGATCATCAGGCATTTTTGTAGAACTTGTCTTGTTGATCATGCATGTTTGCGTTTTAAAGTTTCTCTCTATCTATAATAGATTTCAAGATAAGAGACAAAAATGAAAAAAAATGGTAAAATTTGTCATTTAAAGGCAGTAACTCCTATACAAAAAAAGTCGTCTGACAGTTTTGACGTGTATGGACTCAAAATTTTTAACATATTTGACCTGTCGGAATTTCCCTTTTTGTAACGATTTTCAAAATAGTAATTTTACCCCTTTGTTATATTTTTTGCCATGTCGGACATCTTGATTTGCTATCGGGATCACCGGACACATTTTTTGAACTAGACAGCACAATGATGAATGTAGCCAAGTTTAGTTTCAGGGGAGAAGAGTTTTGTAAAAGATAACGGACGACAGACGACAACGGACGCCTAGTGATGAGAAAAGCTAAAAAAAAAAAATCAAATGACGAAAGATTCCAGAGAGATATTCAAATTCATTAGTCTAAGACGAACTGACAACGCCATGGTTATAAACGAAAACCAACAAAAGACAGTCATAAATTAGTATTGTACTTCAATTGGGATTTTCCGTGAATTTATTTCTATACTAGGTTCTAGTTGGAAGGGGGGGGGGTCGATTTCCGACCCATTCTTTTGGTTTTCTTAACATTCGTAATAGAATGTAATGGCATGTAAGACACATGTTATAGAGTTTGGGGAAAACCACTAGTATATATATATGACGTATGTTTTACAGCGATGAAATTACGACAAAGGATATAACCAAATGTAAAATACCGAATGATATATGTTTGCTCGTCATTATTAACAATTGTATGAATACTCGCGTCATCAACATGATAAAAGTCAAACCTTGATCACAAAACATCCTTAATTGTTAATTTAGAAAAATTCGAGAAAGCAATCATTTAAATACAAGATCAAAACTAAAAAAAGAAAACATGATTGAATAAATGAAACATGACTCAAAATCTTGTCTTAGGCAAAATTAAGGTTACATTATGAAAATAAAAAAAATGTGGTTGAATTGCTAATGAATATCTTTCAACTGAAGACCTTATGACATAGAATTTATCTACTTCACCTTACGATCTTAAGCAATGAGCAAACCCATACCACATAGCAAGTTAAAAATGGCAAATGTAAAAAATGAAAACAACATTTTATAAATTAAATTAGTCCGAATCGTTTTTCTGGATTAACCTTCATCAGTTTCGCTCAAAGTCGAATATTTTTATAACATTTCAAATGAGAAACTAACGGCTTTGAGTAATGTAGTTCACCAATATTAGCAGCTAGAGTTATTATGTTGTACTGTATTACATCGGTTATGACTGGTGTGTTATTAAAACCATGAACAACATACATAAGAAATCATGCGAATAAAGGAAGTGCATAATAATAGATTCATCGATTTTGACTTATCCAACAAATATAGCAACATACAGGTTTTGAATACACATACTGTCAGACCCTCCGTATAATTCTAGTTTTCTGACGTTTTTCAAATTTCATAATTCTTCAAACGAATAGAATCTTAGGTACACCAATATTCAAACAATCGGAACCAGCTGTTATCTTATAATATTTCAAGACGGCATGTATACATTCTGAAATTAATAGCTTTGCATCGTGATGTGCATCTTCGCTAGCCAAGGGTTACGATCCACTCCCGCTCTCTTCACGAGAGCGGGAGTGGATCGTAACCCTTGGCTAGCGAAGATGCGTGATGTGAAACAATACACAACTGTGATATAAGTAGGAGGTTTACGCTGCTAGCTGTAAAACCAGGTTTAACCCAGATTATTTAGTCCGGGATATGACAATAGTTTTCCAGTCGTTCTGTTGGTTGATACCGTCGATCGTGTGATTTGAAGATTTTATCTTAGAAATCATCTTGGTTTAGGTAATTTTTTTCATATGATTTTGCTTATATACCTACACGAACGTAATGCTACATTATATGGTCCATGGACAGTTATCGTCCTTTGCAATTCGAATTTAGTCGATCCCTTATGTCAGCGTTGTATATAACTTGCACTTTTTTTTAATACACTTTCAATATGTATAAGGCCGTACCTTGACCTATAATGGTTTACTATTATAAATTGTTACTTGGATGGAGAGTTGTGTCATTGACACTCATAACACATCTTCCAATATTTATATGTTAAAAAAAAATTGGGTGCTGAATCTTTATGTAGGTCATTTTGGTTTAGTTAAAAAATCAGTATGTCTGAAAATGTCTAACTGAATTTTAGACCCCCTTAACATTGTGTTGTTCATATTTTAAGTTAGAACTGGTAGAATTTTCTATTCTTTTGATATTATTTGTCCAAATAGTAGTAGACTACACTGTAAAAATAATTTTGAGATAGAGCAGATGCGATTTTTTTAAATTTTAATTTATTGTCTAAAAGAAGTGCACTACGAAATAAATGTTTTCTAGCCTTTTCAATTTCAAAAATACAATCAAGGCTTATTTTTATGTAGACGAAACGCGCGTCTGGCGTATAAAATTATAATCCTGGTACTTTTGATAACTATTTACAGTAAGCTCGACTCGAAGGTTGTTTTACAGGGTTTTCTACTTTAATGTATCAGTGAATTATCAATGTTCCATTCAACTATTACAGCAGCCAACCCAGTTTGTATCCGATTATTTGTTTTATAATTCCTTAGGTCTACGCAAAAAAGGAAATTGAGATACATTTGTATCTAACATCTTTTAATTCGGGTTAATTTTATGATTTATGAACGTTTTAACCCGAGGAGATCCAACCCGAAATAAAATTCCACCCTGTTTTAGGTGTAAAGTATCTTAAACGAAATTTCCAATTTATGCTTCACCATAGCATACCCTCAGTAAGTTGTTTCTGGGTAAAAGATGTAATTATGTACAGCTTCTCATTGGGTGTTGGCAATGTTAATTTCGAATTGGATTTGACTTAACCTTAATCCCAACGAAGTTGGCCTTGAACGGCTTCAAAAACCCAACCCCCTGCTTTGTTTATTGCAAGCGACTCATTAAAATATGAGTTAAAAAGTCAAATTTAGCTTTTCGTTTTAAATTAAATGTTATTATTGCTTAATACGATAAGGTTTTTAAGATGATTGATTCAGTGTCTGTTCTTATTGGTTTTTTTTATGAATATTATTAAAAGATTATTATTCCCATTGTTGTTCTTGTTTCTAAATAGTACACATAGATACATGTACATCTTTTTAATTTTAACTTTTAAGTTTACCAAAAATGTACCACAAAGCGTACATTGCTAAAGTTGAATGCAACAGATCTAAAGTTGAATGCAACAGATAAAGTGAATGTAATTAAGTGAGGGGTCCGATATTTACAACTGAATCAGTATGTATATGAACGTTTTACTTTTCAAGACTTAAGACTCCAGAGTGATTCGAAAGTTCACAATGTAAACCGCGTGTGTGTACCAGTGACCTTAGAACATAGTAAACATTCTTGTTATGATCTTTCGTGAAAACAATTTTTCTCCTTTAGGTATTTACAATAATAGAAACATAAGTACACAACATTAAATTTATCATTATAAGTATAAATAAAATTAGCCGTGACCGCAGTATGACATTAGAAAACTTAAATGGACCACTATGAACAATAATCAATTGCATAAGCGGCCCTGATTACCGGGACACGGTGAGGTCACAGGAATTTTACAATGGCCTCACCGCACGCTGTTTCAGGTCAAATAGTAATTTAAAAGGACTAAAGTATTTAAAATATTTTGTTCCCATTGGAGATATTTCATTCATAAACCATGTTACTACGAGTATAAGAATCGTAACAGATGGTTGAACTGAATGAAAGCCATTTGACTTTTGTTAAAAGGACACCCGTTGTAAGACTACACTGCACCCTTAACAGAGGAACAAAAGCGTAAAGAACGAACATTTCTTGCAGAACATCCCACTAACCACATCCGGACTAATTAAATTTAGCTATAAATGATTCACAAAATCAATGATGATCTTTGATAATGACATACCAGTATATTCATATGTATATTCACCGGGTGGTATATTAGACGACTTTCTCGTTTTTAAAAATGAAATTTACCAAATATATACTTTGAGATAAGAAAATGTAATAATGTATTTGGTGTTAAGGATTAAAATTAAAAAGCTGTAATCTATACTATTAAACGAGAAGACCTCATTTTGGGTGTCGCTTCTCTTCTTTCCACAATAAATTAATCATCATGCCTCTGTGTCCTATGGGTTCAGTGCATAATCGCATTTGTCATCCATTCATATGATTATTCAGATTGAGTTATTTTGGGTGAAAAACGAGAAAAAAGACGTCCGGATATGTTTCCGTCATTGGGCGAAATTTTAAGTCAGATTAAACTTCCGGTTTGCGTTTTTCTGTATACTTTGAACATACATTAATACTACGAATACAGTGTATTTTCTGTCTTATATCCGTCATTGGACGAAATTTAAATCAGATTAGACCTCCGGTTTGCATTTTTCTTTTTACTTTGAAACAAATACATATTCTACGAATAAAGTGTATTTTCTGTCTGATATCATTTTCAAGTTTACTATCCACGGCAGTCACAAGGTTTATTTAATAGGTCTGAATAATATATCAATGACCGCTGTGGATCAATTATTAAACTGAGAATTGACTGTAAAACGAAAATACACTTTCAGGACGACTGGAGCGGGTGTTTTTAAGATCGAAATTTCAGGATTGACCATTTCGGGATCCGGGATTTCTTTTTTTCGAATTTCGGGATGTCGAGATATTTAATTTGTATAATAAATTCAGAACCTCGGGATTTCATGTTTTTAAGCCCGGGATATTGGGATCAGGGCCCCTCCGAAGTGGCGGATCCAGAAATGTTCATACGCAGGGGCCCGTTGACTGCCTAAGAAGGGGTCCGCTCCGGTCATGCTTCAGTGATTCCCTATATAAGCAACCAATTATTTTTCAGAAAAGGGGGGGGGGGCGGGCTCCCTAAATCCGCCTCTGCCCCGATCCCCCCTTTAATGAATGTTCATAATATACAGATAAGCGCTAAAATTATTCATGTGTCATTAAAATAAATAGAGAACAAAAAAAAATTTGTGGAAGAAGGAGGAGCCGGGCTAGAAAAACAGTTATCCTGTCCCAAATTACCTATGACTTTTGATACCTTTTCTGAAATTCTCAAGTCGCTAAATGTTTTACAAAAAAAGAAGATGTGGTATTATGAATGCCAATGAGACAGCTCCCCACAAGAGACCAAAATGACACAAATTAACATTTAAAGGTCACCTTACGGCCTTCAACAATAAGCAAAAGCCGATACTGCATAGTCTGATATAAAAGGCCCCGAAATGACAATGTAAAACAATTCAAATGAGAAAATTAACAGCCTTATTTATGTACAAAAAATGAACGAAAAACAAATATCACTGAACCACTGAATTACAGGCTCCTGACTGGAATGTTCATAATACATGTACACTAAATGTATGTTAATAATGACATTAATAGAAAACAAAAAATAGGAATTTTGGAAATAAAGGAGGAGGGTTAATAAAAAAACATTTTCCTGTCCCCAAGTACCTATGACTTTTGATACTTTTCCTGAGATTCTGAAGTCATTATAAATCTTTTACAAAATTCTGCCTACAACACTTTATATTCTCTCAAATACGCTCTGAATGCCCGCGATTTCGCGGGTGTGTTCTAGTATAAATTAAAGGCTCATCTTTTCAAATAAAATCGATAGGTTGCAGGCATTTTTACTAGATTTTACCTTCGAATTAGATAACTTGTTTATTTACTGACGTATGTAATCGGAATCAATGAATACTTATTTTAACAATTGAACGAAAAGAAAGGAAACATATTATTCTTATGATAATGTTACTTTGCCCTAAGCTCACTTGATTTGTATTTTTTACCTAGTTTTTTCTCTTTCTAAATTGGTCAAATTTTGCCTCTGGACATAGAAATGTACAATACTGACATGTTATCATTTCCCGACTGTTATACTTGAAGAAACGACGTCCATCTCCCCATAATTTACATTAATTACTTGCTTTGAACATTTATTCTTGATTCTTGAAGTTGTGTTGCCTGCACTGAGATGTAATTATATATAAAAACACGTTTCCTTATAAATTATACAGATTCTTTTAAAGCAATCTTATCTTCCTTATCGTCCATAATATGCATCTGAGATTTGAACAGCGAACTTGTATTTCATTAAGGCGAAAATATAAATTTAAGATCCACATTTTATTTTGCTCCTGAAATCTTAATTGCTGCTATGTACATTAAAGATGTTTTTACAACATGAACCTTCATGGCTTTAGATACTGTCGTACAATAAATTTTGTTTTAATGTGGTTTTAAATAAATCAAAACCGGGTTTTTTATTCTCGTTTTTAGCTAACCTGACATATATCTTTATTCTCATAAAGCCAATGCATTACATCGGTACAGAGATAACAAATACAACAATAAATATTTACAATATGTACAAAACAAGCGAGAGAGGTTACAAAAGTTACAAGCCAGGAGTACAAACACTAGTATTTATATTTTTTATAAAAGAACAAAGGGTAAAATGAAATATATTATCATCCCTTGGCGTCTGTTATCCGTTGTCCGTTTTACAAAGTTCTTCTCTTCGAAAATTACTTGGCCAATAAGTACAAAACTTGACCACGCTCATCATTGGGACCCTTTTATACAGAAAATTTTTTTCGGTTTTCGGTCATAGGACGGTTAAAAGAGCTATATGTAGATAGGACTTATAAAAAATTTATGAATGAAAACTATTAGATAAATCTTTTGAATTGAGTAATACATAAACAACACATATGTAATACAGAATTTACTCAAAATCTCCTCTACGGGTCTAGGCAGAAACAAACTTCTCTTTTGCTTTGTCAATATTCACACTGAATTCCCGATGAATATGCAGTAATGCTAGTAACTGTCGTTGTTCATTGTTGATCGTACATTTGTTTTCAACATACGTAGTACACTGATAGATCTCCATGGCAGCACTCGCGAGATGTTATAAACCAGCGTACGTGTTCGGCATCGAGCGACCTCCCAATTGAATTCGTCAAAATTACATGCAAGGTCAGTTTCTTATGTCTCAGACAATGTTGAGATTTGTTCGTTAATTTTTTGTTATATTTCCTACAACACGATGAAACAGATACAGCGCAAAGAAGCGATTTCCTGATAATACTAGTACTAGATGCGACTCCACTCTCCAGTTCCCTTATCATATGGTCTATGAACGCAACAAATAATGAGATTTTCCAATACTGTTTTGGCGTGTTTGCAGGGTGATTGGCTCCGGTAGTCTGTCGACCACATCGCCTCTGTTTATCTTTTCAACGATATCGAAGGGATCTGATAATTCTAATTTCGATTGGTACATCTCATTCCAAACTGATGAACCTACACTGTAAAATGTGCTCCATAACTACATGTCTTAGACTGAGTGTTAGGGAGCTACCATTTGATTTTTAGGGGGGGGGGGGGGGGGGGGGGCTAGGATGAAATTTGAAAAAAATAGGCAGGACAGGAGTTTTGAGTAAAAAAAAAAGGCAGGATGAGACACTTGCAAAAAACAAAGTCAGGACGACAATTGAGGTAAAATAAAGTCAGGATAAACTAAAAAAAAAAGGCAGGACCAACAGAGTGAAAAATAAAAAGGCAGGACAGAGATTACAGCTAAAAAAAAATGCAGGACAAAATTTTTCATCCTAGCCCCCCATAAAAATCAAATGGTAGCTCCCTTACAAATTAAAATCTTGTAAAAGATACAAGTTACTGTCCGATTTTGTCATAATCTCCAATAAAACTTTCATTTTGAAACCAAATGCCGTTATCTGAATATGATAGTTCATCAATTAAAAAAGTGACAAGATAAGTGTTTCCTTTAACATTCAATTTATAAATTTTTATTTTGCCATTTTTATTTTTTGCATGCCGAATCGATGTGCACACAACTGCGTGTTAGCGTATAGGGAGATACGCCCCTGCAAAAGTTGTTATTTTGCTATTCGCCGTACAACGTCCTGCAATTCGCCGTACAATAAACAAACAATGTTTTTGTCCATATTCTTTTAAAAACATCTTTTTGACAACAAATTCCAGTAAATATGATGCCACACTATAATAATCTAAAAACGTGTCTGGAAAAATAATGAAAAACAGTTCAATATCTTGATAATGGGGCGACAGAGGACGATTGGGCTCGAAATTTTCCGGTACTAAGTTGCAAGTTTTGGAGTATAACACAAAATCTTGTCTTAATTTTGTACTTATTAGCCGTATGATTTAAAGAATTATATATCAGAAAATCATTTCTTAAGCGACACCCTCATCAAACGAGTAGAAATGCCTTAAAGTGAATGAATTCTTAACTTGTTTACTTTTTTTTTCTATTTCTCTCCGCTTCGTTAGTACCCAATTTACGGTGGCGATGATACACAGTGTATATATTACCTCTTGATTTTAGTTGGTTTTTTTAGTTGTTCCAAACGATCATAGTTCAGTTTGGATTCCGAGGAGCAAATTCGCTTTAGTCCATTATTAAAAGAACATATTGTTAAACATTTCTAGAATGGTAAATGTTGCTTATGAATTTTACAATAATAATTCTTATTATATCAGTCTCACCACACGCATACAAAAATTTAAATCTTGCTTCATTAGTTGAAAAAAAACACTTCATGTGTTGATAAATACTGTGAACGTTTTGTGTATATCTAAATATCTTTACCTATGTTGTCAGACGGCTTCCGTACAAACTAGTATCAAATCATAAAAATACAAATTATTTAGTCTCTAGATTTCCATTTGTTATTTTGCTGAATATGTGCAATTTGGGTACCGTGACGTTATGCCTTTTTAAACCGGGTTCGTTGCAGTATATACTGGGTCATGAATTATATAATCATAATAATTAACGACAAAAAGAGGGTTGTTGTAACTCCTGGATCTGAGAGGTAATTTCTGTTTTCGAGTTCATCTTTATTTCCACGAACAGTAGGTGTTGTTCTGATCACCTTGTTGGTAAATACTTCAAGCAAGAGGCTTTGAAAGCATTAAAGCATACTTCTCCGTCGACATTCTTCAACCGTACGGATATTAACGACTTGTTAGATAGAACCATGTCAATGCTAAAAGATGTTGGAAAACTTTATTTCGATGTCCAGATATCTATGTCAGATGACGATTTTGTTAATCTCACTGGACTCACCAAACAACAGTTTGACGTTGTCGCCACACACGTTACAGACTTGAGAAACTCTGAAGTACGCTCAATACGCTCAGTACGCTCAATTAGAACATTTCTAGCTATTCTCCTTGTCAAATTACTCACTGGATTGTCAAACACAATCTTGGGACCTCTTTTCAGCCTTAAGTCCTATAATATACGGCGAGCCGTACACTCGAGAATCTCTAATCAAAAATTTTGTTCCATCATATTTAGGATTAAACAATATGAGTCATTCCGTTTTTGCTCAGAGTCATACCACTCCAACTGCCAAAACATTGTTTACAGGAAACAATGAAGACACAGCTGTTCGGATCCTAGATGGGACATACATATACATACAGAAAAGTTCATACCACAAGTTCCAGAAGAAAACCTACAGAATGCATAAAAAACGACCTTTAGTCAACCCCATGATTATAGTTGGATCTGATGGCTACATTTTGAGTGTCTTGGTGCCATATTATGCCAATGCCCACAACAACGATGCCTCGATTACCAAGCATTTATTTAAAACCAATGCTGAAGATATAAAGCAATGGATAAAGGACGATGACGTATTAGTAGTCGACAGAGGTTTCAGAGATGCCCAAGCCGTGTTTCCTTGAGAGTTTGAACTTAAAAGTAGATATGCCTTGTTTAATCAAAAAGGGACAAAAAACAACACATTACCGAGGAGGCAAATTCTTCACGACTTATAACAAAAGTTCGGTCTGTAGTTGAAAGCGCCAACGGACGCATTAGACAGTGGTGCTTTCTCGACAAAGTCGTTTTAAACCACTTCGTTCCCTATATTGGAGATTTTGTGAGAATTGTTTCTGCATTATTAATTGCTTCCGGGCTCCACTGATTAATGACTTTTGCAATGAATAGCTTGGCTAAACTATGCTGGATAGAGCACAGCTTGGTAACCAGGTACAGAAGTATGTCGAGGACAATAATTTAATTCGCAAAAAAGATATCTATTCTGAAGTAAATTGCACGGAAAACGTTTTAGATTTTCCTAAACTTACTCTCCAACAAATCAGAGATATTACTATGGGAGTATATCAACTGAAGCAAGCCCCAAGATACTAGTATACAGAAATCCATCTATCTGATGACAATTACATGCTTCAGACTTGCCGTGACCGGTGACCACCCTAATCTATTACGAGTAAAACTAACATCCAGACATTCGTAGTAACGAAAAAATATCACATTTGTTAAAATTTCAACTTACAAATTACAAAGACTTGATGTAAGATTGTCAGAACCAACATTTCATCAGAAGAAGAAAGTCGAAAATAAAGCTGAGATCTTCCCGGGTACTTACTAAGTGCTAATGATAAATTTACATTAGCACTAGTCTTTGCTTGGAGAGGGGATTGGCAATTTGCATCTGAGAGGAAGAAGAAAAAACAGATGAAAATTTGATAACATCAGAGAAGCCGAGAAAATTACATTGAGATCTTTGCAGGTACTTGTTATGTGCTTATGAAAATACAGCATTAGCACTAGCCTGTGCTTGGAGAGAGATCAAAGGTTTAACATCACAACATCAAGAGATAATGGAAAAGAAAAGCAAGACGAAGACGAAGACAAAGTCGACAGATTTACAGGTCAATCTGATATCTTCCCAAGTACTTGTTATGTGCAAATGATAAACAAGCATTAGCACTAGCCTGTGCTTGGAGAGGAGTCGGAAATAACTTCACCACAGAAATACAGAAGAACTCAAAAGGTACCACCCATGTCCAAAATGTTTCCAGGTACTTGTTATGTGCTAATAATCGATACACATTAGCACTAGCTTGTGCTTGGAATGATTACGGAAAAATACCTACAAACATAAGCCAGAAATACATGTATAAAGCAACGGTTCATTTTCCCAGGAACACGCTGTGTGCAACTTTCTTTAACATAGTAGCACTAGCTTGTGCTTGGAAAATGGGCTTTACTTCGTCATAAGAAAGTTACAGATTGACACAAGAAAATGAACTAGAACTAGTCTACATTGGGACACACGTGTGCAAATAGTAACGAAAAAATATCACATTTGTTAAAATTTCAATTCACAAAGAAAATCGTAAATAAATTCATTTATATGTGAAAATTATCGTGATTATCTCCCTTTCAAAATCGTCAAAACTTAGCTTGGGATACAAACATCGATCTGATCAATAATGACACTAATCAATATTCAATGACTATCTCATATGTTCTAAAACATCAGAAGCTCAACGAAGAGATGTGATATGACACTTATCAATTGTTGACACTTTAGCCCTTAAATACAAAGACTTGATGTAAGATTGTCAGAACCAACATTTCACCAGAAGGCGAAAGTCGAAAATAAAGCTGAGATCTTCCCGGGTACTTACTAAGTGCTAATGATAAATTTACATTAGCACTAGTCTGTGCTTGGAGAGGGGATTGGCAATTTGCATCTTAGAGGAAGAAGAAAAAACAGATGAAAATTTGATAACATCAGAGAAGCCGAGAAAATTACTTAGAGATCTTTCCAGGTACTTGTTATGTGCTTATGAAAATACAGCATTAGCACTAGCCTGTGCTTGGAGAGAGATCAAAGGTTTAACATCACAACATCAAGAGATAATGGAAAAGAAAAGCAAGACGAAGACGAAGACTAAGTCGACAGATTTACAGGTCAATCTGATATCTTCTCAAGTACTTGTTATGTGCAAATGATAAACAAGCATTAGCACTAGCCTGTGCTTGGAGAGGAGTCGGAAATAACTTCACCACAGAAATACAGAAGAACTCAAAAGGTACCACCCATGTCCAAAATATTTCCAGGTACATGTTATGTGCTAATAATCGATACACATTAGCACTAGCTTGTGCTTGGAAGGATTACGGAAAAATACCTACAAACATAAGGCAGAAATACATGTATAAAGCAACGGTTCATTTTCCCAGGAACACGCTGTGTGCAACTTTCTTTAACATAGTAGCACTAGCTTGTGCTTGGAAAAATGGGCTTTACTACGTCATAAGAAAGTTACAGATTGACACAAAAAAATGAACTAGAACTAGTCTACATTGGGACACACGTGTGCAAATAGTAACGAAAAAATATCACATTTGTTAAAATTTCAATTCACAAAGAAAATCGTAAATAAATTCATTTATATGTGAAAATTATCGTGATTATCTTCTTTTCAAAATCGTCAAAACTTAGCTTGGGATACAAACATCGATCTGATCAATTATGACACTAATCAATATTCAATGACTATCTCATATGTTCTAAAACATCAGAAGCTCAACGAAGAGATGCGATATGACACTTATCAATTGTTGACACTTTAGCCCTTAAATACAAAGACTTGATGTAAGATTGTCAGAACCAACATTTCACCAGAAGAAGAAAGTCGAAAATAAAGCTGAGATCTTCCCGGGTACTTACTAAGTGCTAATGATAAATTTACATTAGCACTAGTCTGTGCTTGGAGAGGGGATTGGCAATTTGCATCTTAGAGGAAGAAGAAAAAACAGATGAAAATTTGATAACATCAGAGAAGCCGAGAAAATTACATTGAGATCTTTCCAGGTACTTGTTATGTGCTTATGAAAATACAGCATTAGCACTAGCCTGTGCTTGGAGAGAGATCAAAGGTTTAACATCACAACATCAAGAGATAATGGAAAAGAAAAGCAAGACGAAGACAAAGTCGACAGATTTACAGGTCAATCTGATATCTTCCCAAGTACTTGTTATGTGCAAATGATAAACAAGCATTAGCACTAGCCTGTGCTTGGAGAGGAGTCGGAAATAACTTCACCACAGAAATACAGAAGAACTCAAAAGGTACCACCCATGTCCAAAATGTTTCCAGGTACTTGTTATGTGCTAATAATCGATACACATTAGCACTAGCTTGTGCTTGGAAGGATTACGGAAAAATACCTACAAACATAAGGCAGAAATACATGTATAAAGCAACGGTTCATTTCTCCAGGAACACGCTGTGTGCAACTTTCTTTAACATAGTAGCACTAGCTTGTGCTTGGAAAAATGGGCTTTACTTCGTCATAAGAAAGTTACAGATTGACACAAAAAAATGAACTAGAACTAGTCTACATTGGGACACACGTGTGCAAATAGTAACGAAAAAATATCACATTTGTTAAAATTTCAATTCACAAAGAAAATCGTAATTCAATTCATTTATATGTGAAAATTATCGTGATTATCTTCCTTTCAAAATCTTCAAAACTTAGCTTGGGGTACAAACATCGATCTGATCAATTATGACACTAATCAATATTCAATGACTATCTCATATGTTCTAAACATCAGAAGCTCAACGAAGAGATGCGATATGACACTTATCAATTGTTGACACTTTAGCCCTTAAATACAAAGACTTGATGTAAGATTGTCAGAACCAACATTTCACCAGAAGAAGAAAGTCGAAAATAAAGCTGAGATCTTCCCGGGTACTTACTAAGTGCTAATGATAAATTTACATTAGCACTAGTCTGTGCTTGGAGAGGGGATTGGCAATTTGCATCTTAGAGGAAGAAGAAAAAACAGATGAAAATTTGATAACATCAGAGAAGCCGAGAAAATTACATTGAGATCTTTCCAGGTACTTGTTATGTGCTTATGAAAATACAGCATTAGCACTAGCCTGTGCTTGGAGAGAGATCAAAGGTTTAACATCACAACATCAAGAGATAATGGAAAAGAAAAGCAAGACGAAGACGAAGACAAAGTCGACAGATTTACAGGTCAATCTGATATCTTCCCAAGTACTTGTTATGTGCAAATGATAAACAAGCATTAGCACTAGCCTGTGCTTGGAGAGGAGTCGGAAATAACTTCACCACAGAAATACAGAAGAACTCAAAAGGTAACACCCATGTCCAAAATATTTCCAGGTACATGTTATGTGCTAATAATCGATACACATTAGCACTAGCTTGTGCTTGGAAGGATTACGGGAAAATACCTACAAACATAAGGCAGAAATACATGTATAAAGCAACGGTTCATTTTCCCAGGAACACGCTGTGTGCAACTTTCTTTAACATAGTAGCACTAGCTTGTGCTTGGAAAAATGGGCTTTACTTCGTCATAAGAAAGTTACAGATTGACACAAAAAAATGAACTAGAACAAGTCTACATTGGGACACACGTGTGCAAATAGTAACGAAAAAATATCACATTTGTTAAAATTTCAATTCACAAAGAAAATCGTAATTAAATTCATTTATATGTGAAAATTATCGTGATTATCTTCCTTTCAAAATCTTCAAAACTTAGCTTGGGATACAAACATCGATCTGATCAATTATGACACTAATCAATATTCAATGACTATCTCATATGTTCTAAAACATCAGAAGCTCAACGAAGAGATGCGATATGACACTTATCAATTGTTGACACTTTAGCCCTTAAATACAAAGACTTGATGTAAGATTGTCAGAACCAACATTTCACCAGAAGAAGAAAGTCGAAAATAAAGCTGAGATCTTCCCGGGTACTTACTAAGTGCTAATGATAAATTTACATTAGCACTAGTCTGTGCTTGGAGAGGGGATTGGCAATTTGCATCTTAGAGGAAGAAGAAAAAACAGATGAAAATTTGATAACATCAGAGAAGCCGAGAAAATTACATTGAGATCTTTCCAGGTACTTGTTATGTGCTTATGAAAATACAGCATTAGCACTAGCCTGTGCTTGGAGAGAGATCAAAGGTTTAACATCACAACATCAAGAGATAATGGAAAAGAAAAGCAAGACGAAGACGAAGACAAAGTCGACAGATTTACAGGTCAATCTGATATCTTCCCAAGTACTTGTTATGTGCAAATGATAAACAAGCATTAGCACTAGCCTGTGCTTGGAGAGGAGTCGGAAATAACTTCACCACAGAAATACAGAAGAACTCAAAAGGTACCACCCATGTCCAAAATGTTTCCAGGTACTTGTTATGTGCTAATAATCGATACACATTAGCACTAGCTTGTGCTTGGAAGGATTACGGAAAAATACCTACAAACATAAGGCAGAAATACATGTATAAAGCAACGGTTCATTTCTCCAGGAACACGCTGTGTGGCAACTTTCTTTAACATAGTAGCACTAGCTTGTGCTTGGAAAAATGGGCTTTACTTCGTCATAAGAAAGTTACAGATTGACACAAAAAAATGAACTAGAACTAGTCTACATTGGGACACACGTGTGCAAATAGTAACGAAAAAATATCACATTTGTTAAAATTTCAATTCACAAAGAAAATCGTAAATAAATTCATTTATATGTGAAAATTATCGTGATTATCTCCCTTTCAAAATCGTCAAAACTTAGCTTGGGATACAAACATCGATCTGATCAATTATGACACTAATCAATATTCAATGACTATCTCATATGTTCTAAAACATCAGAAGCTCAACGAAGAGATGCGATATGACACTTATCAATTGTTGACACTTTAGCCCTTAAATACAAAGACTTGATGTAAGATTGTTAGAACCAACATTCCACCAGAAGAAGAAAGTCGAAAATAAAGCTGAGATCTTCCCGGGTACTTACTAAGTGCTAATGACAAATTTACATTAGCACTAGTCTGTGCTTGGAGAGGGGATTGGCAATTTGCATCTTAGAGGAAGAAGAAAAAACAGATGAAAATTTGATAACATCAGAGAAGCCGAGAAAATTACATTGAGATCTTTCCAGGTACTTGTTATGTGCTTATGAAAATACAGCATTAGCACTAGCCTGTGCTTGGAGAGAGATCAAAGGTTTAACATCACAACATCAAGAGATAATGGAAAAGAAAAGCAAGACGAAGACGAAGACAAAGTCGACAGATTTACAGGTCAATCTGATATCTTCCCAAGTACTTGTTATGTTCAAATGATAAACAAGCATTAGCACTAGCCTGTGCTTGGAGAGGAGTCGGAAATAACTTCACCACAGAAATACAGAAGAACTCAAAAGGTACCACCCATGTCCAAAATGTTTCCAGGTACATGTTATGTGCTAATAATCGATACACATTAGCACTAGCTTGTGCTTGGAAGGATTACGGAAAAATACCTACAAACATAAGGCAGAAATACATGTATAAAGCAACGGTTCATTTTCCCAGGAACACGCTGTGTGCAACTTTCTTTAACATAGTAGCACAAGCTTGTGCTTGGAAAAATGGGCTTTACTTCGTCATAAGAAAGTTACAGATTGACACAAAAAAAAGAACTAGAACTAGTCTACATTAGGACACACGTGTGCAAATAGTAACGAAAAAATATCACATTTGTTAAAATTTCAATTCACAAAGAAAATCGTAAATAAATTCATTTATATGTGAAAATTATCGTTATTATCTCCCTTTCAAAATCGTCAAAACTTAGCTTGGGATACAAACATCGATCTGATCAATTATGACACTAATCAATATTCAATGACTATCTCATATGTTCTAAAACATCAGAGGCTCAACGAAGAGATGCGATATGACACTTATCAATTGTTGACACTTTAGCCCTTAAATACAAAGACTTGATGTAAGATTGTCAGAACCAACATTTCACCAGAAGAAGAAAGTCGAAAATAAAGCTGAGATCTTCCCGGGTACTTACTAAGTGCTAATGACAAATTTACATTAGCACTAGTCTGTGCTTGGAGAGGGGATTGGCAATTTGCATCTTAGAGGAAGAAGAAAAAACAGATGAAAATTTGATAACATCAGAGAAGCCGAGAAAATTACATTGAGCTCTCTCCAGGCTACTTGTCTATGTGCTTATGAAA
>NW_027267875.1:0-17897 GCF_963676685.1 Mytilus edulis
TTACATTGTTTGGAAATAAAAATCAGTTGCGGATATCAATATTTCCAGTTACGTATATCATTGTCAATTTATTTACTTCAGTTACCCCTATCATCCCGATATTTAAGATGGCTGTTTTCTCCATTTAGCGGTTGAAGTATGAATAAAAACACTTAGTAGTTCAGTTTCAAATTACGTTATACGTTAAAAAAAAAAAAGACACGAAATACAATCGACAAAAGAAAAATTGACCAGAAACATCGTCCGCCATCTTTAGATATACATAACTGCAGTTACGGAGATCACATTTACCCCAGTGGTGTTGCAAAATGTGGAACATTTTCGTAATGTCTGCGTGAACAAAATTAAAAATGTGTACAATATAAAAAAGAAGATTAAGTATGATTGCAAATGAGACAACTCTCTTCAACAGACCAAATGACGCAGAAATAAACAGCTTTATCGGACCACAGATGAATTATCACGTTGTGATTGGTTTAACGCCATCACGTGGTGACCCCTATGAGACCGTAGGGGGTTATTAAGTTTCATAGGGGGTTCATGACGCGTTAATGGTGACGTCATCTATTAATGTTGTTGTTTTTCATTGTTTATTTTTCAACAAAACGCCGCAGAAAAAGACCAGCGTCCGATAAATTCGTTATAAACGGTTAACTACTGACCCCCTACGGATCCATAGAGGGTCAGTCGAATAAAATTCATAGGGGACTCGGCCTCCGGCCTCACCCCCTATGGATTTTACTAACCCTCTATGGATCTGTATGGGGTCAGTAGCGAACCATATAACTTATAATAGCTAGGTCACCGTACGGCAGTCAACAATCATCAAAGTCAATACCGCATAGTCAGCTATAATAGGTCCATACACGATTGTATGTGACCTTTCGGTGTATCTTATAATGATAAAATCTGAGTCGTTAGATAATTAAATTTACACCACCTCTGCTTTCATTCGTACCAATCTAAACAAACATTTTTTACTTGTATATTTGTTTAACTTTTTATACTTTGAAAGGCTCAAAATCACATCAAGAGGTTACGAACACGATGACACTCTTTGCAAAATCTCAACCATACGTTTTATGGTTTAACATGTTTCCAACTGCATCGCAATAACAAGTTTGATAGAATTTTGTTAGCTTAACTTCAAGAGGTAAATATCTCATGCATATTTAGAAACCAAAAACAATTTTAAAACAACACATCTTATCGCAGGTAAGATCGGAAATTTGGTCGTATGAAGTGTAGGGCAGAACATTTAAAGACAACTTGCAATTCTGTTTTGATATTAACACGAATATTGAACAAACGGAACTTTTTTGAAAAATGTTGCAATAGTTCTTGAATGTTCTGTTTGAAAGTCCCCATTATAACCAGACGTGATTGCGTTTTTGTATATCCCGGACAGAAGCAGAACGCCATATCTACTTTTATATTACTATATAATTGTACCTATATTAAGTTTGGGGAGTCGACATGAAAATAAAGCTTAACATGTAAACTAGTTTGTAAGAACTGTTTTCCAAAGTTAAAATGGAATAAATCTGTTTTTGTCGGATTACATTTTCATTGTGATTGTATTTACAACGAAAATGTTTCTAAGCTGTATAAATCTGATGTGGTACAAAAATGTTTGAGTAGACGACTTCCAGTTTATCAGTACACCAATGTGAAAACATATGTTGTGTTTGACATACTTTTCAAAATCAAACTAAACAAATGATGTTATATTAAATCGAGGCGCATTAAAAATTTAAAACAACACGTTTAACAATTTATTGTGTCCGAAGCGCTTTTCTGGATTTATCTTCATCAGGAACGCTCAAAGCCAAACATTTGAAATCCGAAGATGTATAAGTACCGAAAATCGTTGAAGAGCTATATGTTAAAAATACCTAAAATAAATAGCCAAATTCATCTAAAGCCAACTTTGCCTGAGGGAGTTGAAACCTAAGTTTCATAATAATTTCAAAATTTATAAACGGAAAATTTTAGTAAAGTTTGTTTAATCATGTCAGTACCGAAGCACTGATTAACCGTAGTTTACTGACGTTCATTTTGGTGGGTTTTGAATATGGCATGGTATTGGTTGCAAAAATCGATATTTTTCATTTAAATGCAATATTTTATATTTAATTAGTATATTTCTTTATTTTAAATGCGATATTTTTTCATTTGAATGGTATATTTTTTCATTTAGATGCAATATTTTTTATTCAAAAAATGAGTTTAGTTTAGTTTATTAATTTAGAGAAATCTCAGCCGCAGAAGACTGCGTAACAGGAGCATATTTATATACACAATATTAATTACAACATAGTTCATAATACAAACAGAATACATTTTTAAATTATACATCTTCAGAAATAAGTTTGTGTTTATTACAGTTTTAAATTAGACAAGCATCTTTTCTACCTTTTGAATAAAAATTGACAGCTTAGACAGCACATTACTATTACTATATTTAAGCATGCCAAGTACTTTTTTTTCATTTGGATATTTTAAATAATATGGAGGTATGAACTTCCCCCTTAAAATCCTTAACTTCACAGTTGGTACATTTACATATATAGTGGTATACATCTCCAAGACCAGCTTTACAGAGTGGACAAATCCTATCATTTCGTGGTACATTTCTCCATCTTCCTGTTTCGATGGGAAACTTTGTATTACATACCCTTAATTTACATATGTTTACTCTATGCCCCCTTTTTAAACAGATATGTTTCCAAGCAAAACTCTTCTTTAAAGTGTAGATAAAACTCCCCCCTTGATGAATTGTTTATATCTGAGAACCATTTTTGAATAAACTGGTCCTGGAGACGCTGCCTTCTACATTAATTTTAATATAATTATAAATCAACTTGCTCCGGAAAATTATATAGTTCACAAAAGCCACAATCATTGAACACAGATTTTACATAGTTAAACCACTTAAAATTACTACCTTCATGCTCATGCATGTATCAAAGTAACTTATAGAGTTTACCCGATAGTTTTTTATCATTTGTTGCTAGCTTGTGCCAAAAAACATACCATTTTTAACTTGATCTGCAGTTCAAGTGGAAATCTTCCAAGTTCCCCATATTACCATAAAATTTGGCGTAGATGATCGCACACCCAAACTGCGCTTACAAAACTGTAGATGTAACTTTTCAGTATTATTTTTATTTTCAAACCCCCATATTTCCGAGGAATAGGTCAAAATAGGAACCACCAACGCATCAAATAATTTTAGCTGTAGATCAATCGGAAGTGAGATTATTTTGTATCTTCTTGTAAAGAGCATAAAGTGCTTTTTGAGCTTGGTCTACCAATTTTTTTACGAGCTTGAAAGAAATTTCCGTTGTAATTAAACAGCAGACCAAGATAAACATATGAATCTTTAATTTCAATAATTTCATATTCAAATGGTATAATTTTTCATTCAAATGGTATAATTTTTTCATTCAAATTGTATACTTTTCATTCAAATGCAATATTTTTTATTTAATATATAAAAAATCATTTGCATGCAATATCTTTTTATTCAATTGGTATATATAGTTTTTTTTTTATTTATATGCAATAATTGCATTATGGGAAATTCTTTGACGTTTTAAGGTCAAATTTGCAACAACGTTTTGTGATTGGTCGATAATTGTTTGGATTTCTCCCTTTTCTTTCTAAACATGGGTGACCAATAATTAAAAGAACGCTTCAGAATATCGCCCCTCTAACTAAATCTGGCGTTCGCGCGAGTCCTGCACTGGCTGTTTTATTAAAATCTTGTGGTCCTAACTTGTATTTCTATTGCAAATTTTCGGTGGTCACAACGTTCGGGCCACTTTTCAAAACATCTACCTCTACGACATAGCGAAGCTAGCAAAGCTATGTCGTCACTCGAAATGGGTACTTCGACCCATCACTCAAGTATGGTTTAACTTTTGACGTCCTCCAACATGACAATAAACTTTCTATATTTACAAACAATGGTTCCAAAGTTGTGCTAAAAATTTATATACAGGTGCAGGTTAAAAACATTTTCTACTAGTATCGATTGACTGTGTTGCTAGCCACTACAGAGGAGCTTGGTGAGTTTGGTCTTGAATTCCTCACTGCTCTCGATCTCTAATAGTTCATCAGGTGGTTTATTCCAGTCTCTGATGGTCCTAGGGAAAAAGCTGTATTTTTAGATATCTTTGTTTGGCCTGATTTGTACGTATCTTTTAGTGTTCAGTTGATGGAGTCTCGACGTTCTTCTTGGTTTTATAATGTGCGTTGGAATAGGTTATAGCAACTCTTTCATGGATGGCTTTATGAAAGAGCGTTATACGTGCTATTTTTCTTCTTATTTCTAGTGGTGTTAGATTTAGTTGTTCTAGAAGAGTTGTTACTGTTCCAGGCTCCTCTTGAGTAATTGCTTTGATAAAGCGTGCTGCACGGCGTTGGACCATCTCAATCTGATATATATGTTTTTTGTAGGTGAGGGTCCCATGCACTGCAAGAGTATTCAAGGTTGCGGTCGAACAAGGGCAAGATATGCTTGTTTTTTTTACTTCCTCTGGACATGATCCAACATTTCTTCGTATGAAGCCTAGTGCTTTGTTTCCTTTGGTGACAACTTTGTTAACCTTGTTTGTCCCATGACATGGTGTTGGTGAGTTCAGCTCCTAGGTATGGGTTTGATGCGACTGATTCCAGGATATGACCATTGATGTTATAGTTGAAGTTGATGGTTTTCCCTTTTTTTTGGTTATTGTAAGGACATAGCATTTTGAAGGATTGAATATCATTTGCCAAATTTTTGTCCATTTTACCATTTTGTCGAGATCTTCTTGTAGATGTTTGCAGTCATCCTTTGATGAGATTGCTAGGTAGAGTAGGCTATCATCTGCAAACAGGCGAATTTTTTATGTAAGGTCGTTCCCGATGTCGTTTATGTATAGGAGAAACAGCAATGGTCAGCAGTACTTGATCTTTCTCCTTCCAGTGTGACTTGTTGTTCTCTTTATGTCAGCCATGCTTCTAACCATGCAAGTATGTTTCCATCGATTACCATATGATGCTAGTTTCTTCAAACAATCGCTGGTGTGGTACTGTGTCGAATGCTTTACTAAAGTCCAATATAAGCATATCTACCTGTTGGTTATTGTCCAGATTTCTAGTTATATCCTCTGCTGTTATGACTAGTTGTGACTCACACGATCTTTTGCTTCTGAAGCCATGCTGGAAGTCCCACAAGTATATTATGCTTGTCAAGATGGTTCATTATGTGTTTGAATATAATGTGTTCCATTATTTTACATGGAAACTGATGTCAAGGACACTGGGCGATAGTTGACTGGTTGACTCTTATCCCCTTTCTTGAATAGTGCGATGACATTTGCAATAAGCCAGTCTTGTGGTACACTTTGATCTTTTAGTGTTTTGGTGAAGATTAACTGTAAATATGGTGATATTGACTCTGCACACTCTTTCAATATTCTACATGATATATTGTCTGAACCATTTGCCTTGCTTGGGTCCACTCCCTTTAATAGTTTGATTAACCCTTCTGTACTGATGTGTAGACTTGGTATTTTTTGATGTTTCATTTTCAGTTATCTTAGGGAAGCTTTGAAAGTCTTCAATCGTGAATACTGATTGAAATTGTGCATTAAGTGCTTCTGCTTTTCCTTTGCTGTTGTCTAATGTTTTCTCCATTAACTTTGAGTGTTGATACTCCCACTGTTTTCTCTCTTTTTAGATTAGATGTATTTCCAGTACTTTTTCCCCTATTCTGTATTGGTCTTGTGTGTTTGCTGAAGTTTCTGATGTTGATGGACTTACTTCTAACATATCAAATATATACTCTTATGCAGATATATCAAGTTCTGTCTTTACTGCTTTTCTATATTGCTTGAATTTTATCCCAGTGCTCTTTAGTTTGGTATTTCTTTGCAACTTTATAGTCGTTCTTTTTTACGTATCATCTTCTTGATGTGTTGATTCACCCAAGGTAAGTTAAATCTCGATGTCAGATTTTTAGATGGTATATGTAGGTCCATTGCTTGAAAAAGGTTTGTTTTAAATAGAGTCCAGTACTCTTCGATGTTCATTTCTGTCATCTTCTCCTGAAATTTTCAAATTTGCTGTTCAGATATTCTTGAACTTTTTTCCATATTTCCCTTCTTATATTGGTAGACTTTTCTGGGCTTGTTCTTAATTACCTTTGGTCTTGCATTGACTGTTGTTATTATCATCTGATGGTCACTCATTCCATCAGTAATGCTCATTTTCTGAACTAGATTTTCATTAGTTTGTGAGAACAAGATCTAGAATGTTCTTTTCCCTGGTTGGTTCTGTGACACATTGTTGCAAGCAGTGTTCCTCAACAATGTCTAATGCTAGTTTATTTATTTCGTTGGAATAGTTATGGCTTGATTTGATGGTGTATCCTCCATTTGAGTCTTCTTCATCCCAATCAATATCTGGTAAATTGAAGTCTCCAGTAAGTATTATGTTAGGCAGAGTATTATTATGCGTTAATCTACTAATTGAAGTATTCAAGTTCTGTAATGGTGTAGGGTCATTATCTGGTTTACGATAATAACAGCCAGTGTAGAGGGCTTTACAGCCTTTCAGTTGTATCTTTGTCCATCCTATTTCACAGTTAGTGTCTAGTGTGTCTTCTCCGTTGCATACAATGTTCTTACGTACAGCATTAATTATGCCGCAGCCTTCATGACCTTTTTTCAGTTCTTCAGTCTTTACGGACTATCTCATATTGTTCTGGGTCTAATATTTCTGCTGTTGATATGGTTTTGTCAAGATGTGTTTTCTTGCAGATGAACTATGTGTGGTTCATGTGTTTCAATTATTGTCTGGAGCATGTTTCGTTTAGCTTCACTTCGCAAACTACGACAATACATTGTAAGTATGGTAAGTAAACCTTTATCATTTTCATTATTCATCTCTGACCTATCACTTCCCGTTGATGTAACGGAGGTGTTTAAGTTGTTGTTTTTGCTGTTTACTATTTGTTCTGTATGCTTATTTTGTTCGATTGTTGTACCATTTAAAATTATTTTACATTTTGGACATGACCATGTTATGTTCTCACATTTACTCAATTTGTTATAATCTTCTGGACTAATGTATATTTTGTACATTTTGTATATGTTAATTTATATGCAAGTATACCTTTTTGTTTTTAAATAGATTAGACTGAAAATGGGTTTAGTCAGGAGCCTCTGGCCTTTGTTAGTCTTGTATTATTTTAATTTTAGTTTCTTGTGTACAATTTGGAAATTAGTATGGCGTTCATTATCACTGGACTAGTATATATTTGTTTAGGGGCCAGCTGAGGGACGCCTCGGGTGGCGGGAATTTCATGCTAAATTGAAGACCTGTTGGTGACCCTCTGCTGTTGTTTTTTATTTGGTCGGGGTTGTTGTCTCTTTGACACATTCCCATTTCCGTTCTCAATTTTATTACACTAGTCATTTTGTGGGGCCCTTTATAGCTTTCTGTTTGGTTTGAGCCAAGGCTCCGTGTTGTAGACCGTACTTTTGACCCTACTTAGTATAATGGTTTACATTTACAAATTATGACTTTGGATGAAGAGTTGTCTCACCGGCACTCATACCACATCTTCTTATATCTATATACAACGTAAACTAGACGTTTCTCAGACTGTTTTCTATTCTTTTTTTTAATCCTTTGTCGCGCGTTTGTGGTACTGTTTGATAGCTCAATCTGGAAGAACAAAATTTATTTCAGTTCTAGTTGTTATTAGCTTTGAGCTTTCAGCCAGTAATTGCAAATACTCTTTTGTCGGTGCTTTGTGTCTATTGTCTTAAAATTAGTTTTTTTGTGTGTGTGTCTCGTTCCGATCTTTTGAGTTAATCTAATTGCAACTGATTTGTACAGGTTGTTATTTTACTGTACTGTTACACCACTGTCCCAGATTCGGGATGGATTGAGTGCTCATAAACATGTTGTTGTACTGTTACACCGCTGTCCTAGATTAGGGGGAGGATTTTGGGATCCCGCTAACATGTTTAACCCCGCCACATTCTGTATGTATGTGCTTTGTCCCAAGTCAGGAATCTGTAATTCAGTGGTTGTCGTTTGTTGCTTTGTTATACATATTTGTGTTCGTTCATTTTTTTGTTCATTAATTCGGCTGTTAGTTTTCTCGATTGAATTGTTTCA
Source organism: Mytilus edulis (assembly GCF_963676685.1). NCBI lineage: Eukaryota > Metazoa > Mollusca > Bivalvia > Mytilida > Mytilidae > Mytilus > Mytilus edulis. Next base: position 8,179 of record NW_027267875.1, read on the forward strand.
CATTTGTGATTTCGGGGCTTTTAATATAGCTGACTATGCGATGAAGGCTTAGCTGATAGTCGAAGGTCGTACGGTGACTTATAACTGTTTGTTTTCTGTGTCATTTGGTCTCTTGTGGAGAGTTGTCTCATTGTAATCATACAACATCTTCGTTTCTATAGCAACCCTGCCATATTCTTTATTTACCTGTCCAGGTCAGGAGCCTGTAGTTTAGTGGTTTTCGTTGGTTCATGTCTCGACTCATATTTGATAGTTTGTAAATTGTTTTGTTCTGTATAATTAGGCTGTTAGTTTTTTCGTTTGAATTGTTTACATTTTTATGTTGGGCCTTTTATAGACGACTTTACAGTATCAGGTTTTTGTCAATGTTGAAGGCCTTACGATTGTCTATAATTGCTTACACCCACTTCATTTTTGAACTCTGGTGGATAGTTGCCTTATTTGCAATCACATTCCATCTTTTCGTTTTTATATTATATACCTGACTTATAAACTCGTGTTTTTGATGAACAAGCATGAAATATTTGTCACTCGGTGTTAAAATTAGCAACATACAAACAATCAATTTAAACTTGTGTTAAATAAGAGCCATTTTATATTTATTTATTTGTTCGGGTGGGGGACAGAAGGATTTCATATATGAATATGGTTGCCTGGTAAGAGCTGAAAAAATAGGCATGATAAGCGACAGATTGAAATGAATAATAATGCCCTCCCTTCCCTTCCCCATCCTTCATTTATAAATTTAAACTGACCACCACGGAATAGCCCAATAGTGTTGAAAGTAGCGTTAAACACTAATCAATCAAAATCCCTTCCCTAAAATATCAAATAATTGTCCCTTTACAGTTATTGTCCGTGTAGTTCTTATATTTACCCAGCTTATCGTCCTACTGTCATACCATAAAAACGTTTATAAAACAGCTCACATTCTAATATATCTGCATTCATAAATTTATTAATTTCATTTATATATAAAATACTAAACAACGCCATGTTTGTTATGTGCCTCTGTCGTCTTAATAACCTATCAAAAAGAAGAGGTGAAAGAGAGCCAGCCCAGAAGATCTTCCAAATGCAAAAAATAGACTTCTTATAGCTCACTTCCGAAGAACAAAAAAAAACAAAACAAACGCGACCCATTAATATGTTTTTAAAAACGCCTTGCCCCTACCTTTTTTCCAAAACAATGGTTATCAAATATATAAACAAAAAATAGATAAGGGGCGGAACCAAACCTTTAGATAACATAATAATAAAGAAATGATAAAATATACAGAATAAGTTGATTGATTTTCGGTTGCCAATATGTCACGCATGTTTAGGACAAATATAATAGAGATCAATGGATAAAGAATATAATGAAATGGTAAAAACTAAAAGATATAGAATTATAGAACCGATCTTTGATCTGAAACCGTTCCCTTACACACACATCATAACCATTACATGTACTGCCAATACTCGTATATATACATCTCTATACAAATATCTAAATTTGAACGTCCCCCACTCCTAAGACACAGAGGTTTTTTATCCGCCCCTGTTATATGTGTCTTATTATATAAATTTTGTACGGGTCTAGATAATAGCTAAACGTACAATCATATAATTTGTTGGATACCTATTTATATTATATACTGTATCACAAAATAAACTTGTATCCCCCCCCCCCCCCCCCCCCCCTCCTTTCCCAATGCAGTATTGAAAAGTAAATCATTTAAAAGTCCTGAAGATAAAATTTGTTTTGAAATATGCCCCGCATACTTATTTAAGCAATGAAATATAGTAGTTATTGAACTACTGTGGGGCTTGAAAAAAATCTATTTAAGGGATTCGGAGATGAGAACAGTAAAAATAGCTCAGCAACGAATTCTAAATGTAAAATGATTTGCGGCATAATACATGAGAACACATATTATAGATAGTATTAAATATGAAGGACTTTTGTTGTAACATGGATTAGTAACTGGTTCCAATTTATCCTGAATTGTCATTATTAAAGAACTAGTTCCGGAGTATAACAGCTTATGTCTCTACTTGTCACGGGGTCTCTGGTTCTGCTGATGTATTTAGGTGATTGTTTTTCTTCATGTAGCAAAAAGAGGTGGCTTAGTTCAAATAATTATAACGTCCTGGAAGGCTTTTTATTCTTTTTTTTCATGTTTGCCCTCCTACAACGTCTCTCAGGATCAAGAAAAATTAAAAACTAGAGGCTCTAAAGAGCCTGTGTCGCTCACCTTGGTCTATGTGAATATTAAAGGAAGCAGATGGATTCATGACAAAATTGTGTTTTGGTGATGGTGATGTGTTTGTACATCTTACTTTACTGAACATTCTTGCTGCTTAAAATTATCTCTATCTATAATGAACTTGGCCCATTAGTTTCAGTGGAAAATGTTAGTAAAAATTTACAAATTTTATGAAAATTGTTAAAAATTTACTATAAAGAACAATAACTCCTAAGGGGGTCAATTGACCATTTCGGTCATGTTGACTTATTTGTAAATCTTACTTTGCTGAACATTATTGTTGTTTACAGTTTATCTCTATCAATAATAATATTCAAGATAATGACCAAAAACAGCAAAATTTCCTTAAAACTAACAATTCAGGGTCAGCAACCCAACAACGGGTTGTCCGATTCATCTAAAAATTTCAGAGCAGATAAATGTTGACCTGATAATCAATTTTACCCCACGTCAGATTTGCTCTAAATGCTTTGGGTTTTGAGTTATAAGCCAAAAACTGCATTTTACCCCATGTTCTATTTTTAGCCATGGCGGCCATCTTGGTTTGATTGCCGGGTCACCGGACACATTTTTCAAACTACTAACCCAAAAGATGATTGTGGCCAAGTTTGGATTAATTTGGCCAAGTAGTTTCAGAGGAGAAGATTTTTGTAAAAGATAACTAAGATTTACGAAAAATGGTTAAAAATTGACTATAAAGGGCAATAACTCCTAAAGGGGTCAACTGACCATTTCAGTTATGTTGACTTATTTGTAAATCTTACTTTGCTGAACATTATTGCTGTTTACTGTTTATCTCTATCTATAATAATATTCAAGATAATAACCAAAAACAGCAAAATTTCCTTAAAATTACTAATTCAGGGGCAGCAACCCAACAACGGGTTATCCGATTCATCTGAAAATTTCAGGGCAGATAGATCTTCACCTGTTTAACAATTCTAATCTTGTTTGATTTGATCTAAATGCTTTGGTTTTTGAGTTATAAGCCAACAACTGCATGTTACCCCTATGTTCTATTTTTAGCCATGGCGGCCTTCTTGGATGGTTGGCCGGGTCACCGGACACATTTTTTAAACTAGATACCCCAATGATGATTGTGGCCAAGTTTGGATTAATTTGGCCCAGTAGTTTCAGAGGAGAAGATTTTTGTAAAAGTTAACGACGACGTCGGACGACGGACGACGACGGACGACGGACGACGACGGACGCCAAGTGATGAGAAAAGCTCACTTGGCCTTTTAGGCCAGGTGAGCTAATAATATACTTGTAGCACAAAAATAGGTCATGATAATATGTATCTGGACTTAGAGGGGGAAAGGGTTATGTATATATTTTTTTTTATTTCAATGTGTAGACTGTAGGGGAGTTTTTACAGAAAGGGTTTTTATTTGAGATGTTTTTGCAATGCAGGCAGGCATCTGTTTCTATCCATGAACAAGTTGTGTGTCAAATTAATTATTATTACTTGTGACTCGCATTTTTTGCTCGACCTGGCCATTATTGGCATTAATTGCCAGTGCACGAACTCCCACGAACGCCAAATTTAGTTAGAAAGGGAGAAAATCCAAAAATAATACCGACCAATCAAAAACGTTGTTGCAAATTTGACCTCAAGGCGGCAAAGAATTTCCCATGATGCAATTATTGTATATAAATAAAAAAAACTATTATTCCAATTGAATAAAAAATATTGCATTGAAATGACATTTTATACCAATTGAATAAAATATATTGCATTTGAATGAAAATTATACCATTTGAATGAAAAATTATACCATTTGAATGAAAAATTATTCAAATAATTATACCATTTGAATGAAAAATTATACTATTTGAATAAAAAATATTGCATCTAAATGAAAAAACTATACCATTTAAATGAAGAAATATACCAATTAAATATAAAATATTGCATTTAAATGAAAAATATAGAATTTTTGCAACCAATACAATGCCATATTTGAAAGCGCTTCCTGCTATGCCACATACACTAAAAAGATCTATTTTGTATTCATCACGAGTTTCATTATAAAATGATGAATTTAATAGACATTTTGCACATGCAGATTTTATCATTTAAGTTGACTTTAATATATTTTTAGATAGAGGAAACTATTTTTCAGTGCAATTTTCTTCAGCTAAGTATAATTATCTTGAAAACGGTTAAAAGTAATGATTCAATTACATGCTATCTAGTGTGAATATTTACTTTGAAGTTACAATGTACCATATGCTAGAATATACATAAAGTACTGATCTATCAGTTAAAAATATTAACATTCAACATTTAGAAGTAATTCCGAAACCTTTAATTAAGGAAGGACCATTTAACTTAAAAAAGAAGGATATAAAAGAGGGAGGGGTATGTTTTTTCCTAAAATAAATTTGATGAAGCAAAACAAAATTGTGTTCAAGCAGATGATAAACAAAACATTTTGAATACAGATTTTCTACATACCTCATAGTATTAAGTTTTTTTTTAAATTAGATTTTTATCGTCGACTTAAAAAACTGAAAAATAAAATGCTTTGCGCTAAAAAAAAATATCTGACTCGGACAAAAAAACATCCCCCTTAATAAGTTAAATGGTTGTTCCCTTAAATAACTATGTAAAGATTCAAAATATTTGCAAAATAGTTATAACGTTGAGCTCATAGCGAAAGAGGCAGGTAATACATGTAGCAAATAGGATTTTCAAAACTAATGATTGAAGAGAGAACGACAAAATTTTGATAAAAACGAGATAGAAAAACATAATTCAGTGCACTTTATGTTAAATTTTGTAATTTTCGCGATTTCTCATTACTGATTTTCAAACTATTGATTGAAGAGAGAACGACAAAATTTTGATAAAAACGAGATAGAAAAACAAAATTCAGTGCACTTTATGTTAAATTTTGTTATTTTTCTCGATTTCTTCTTACTTTCGTTGCAAATTGTTAGGTTATTTATGTATTGTTGCTATTTTCCAATGAAATTAGGCAGTAACCATTTGATTTTCTGGAGGGGGGCTATGGATATTTCGGAGAAAAAAAATTTTGAAAGAAAAGAATTGTTTTCAACTTGTCGCCAAAAGAATAATTGTTTTAGCTGAAGGCGAAAAACACAGTTTGTCCAAAAAAATCCATAGCCCCCCCCTCGGAAAATCAAATAGTTGCTGCCTTATGTCAAAAGAGTTCGTTGACATTTTAATTCCAGGATATCTCATAATGACTCGTCTCTTTTTTTTTTCTAATTTGACATCTGTTTTTGATGCTGTATACTTACTACAATGTAGGTATGTAAATGTTTGTGCTGATAATCACTAAATTACATCAATCCTGTACAGATTAGTCTAGTAAATGACAAAAAAATGTAACATTATACAAACTAAACCTGCATATAAATGTTTTATGTTTCTTTAAACTTCATATTTAGGTTAACTGCATTTTTATCACAAATCCAGTAAATCAAGTCGTATTATGTAACACGTTGGCGACAGAAGTTTCCATAACTCAATATTTTATAATATGTGCAAATCTTCCAGGTATTTGTTATTTGTTCATCCATTGTTGTTATTGGCTTTCGGTGTTCCTGATGCAGGTTAGTTCAGGGGAGCGATACGGACGTTTAAGGTTTTTATATTTTATGTCATTTTGTTTAACTATAATGTATAAAACTATCTACGACGACTCCAACCAGTGGCGGATCCAGCCATTTGAAAAAGGGGGGTTCCCAACCCAGGACAAAGGGGGGTTCCAACTATATGTCCCCATTCAAATGCATTGATCGTCCAAAAAAAAGGGGGTTCCAACCCCTGGAACCCCCCCTGGATCCGCCACTGCCAACGTTAAATTTTTTGTAATCGTCTTTGTTAGGTTTATAAATTTGTTTGTTTGAAATTTAGTCAGCTGTGATGTACGGTTGCGCACATTTGGCTGCAAGGCCCAGTTTTTGTCACGTTGGCCATTTTGTTAGTTTGGGTTGCAATACCTAGTTTAACACACTACTCTCTGCGGAAAATACCTACATGTAGCAAGTAAGGCTTATAAGTTGTTTTCCATTCGTTCCAGTTGTTGGTAAAGTTGATTTTTAAATACTTTTCTTTTTTTGTATTTGCCTTGAAGTTCAATATTTTTCTTATAACCCTTTTCTTCGACGTTGCCATTGAGCCATATGAAAAATAGAAGTCAAGACGTGGTTTGATTGGCAATGAGACACCTACCGACCATATTTGTCAGACGGTCAACGGACGATAACCGCAATTATAGTTAGACCTACCGGTCAATGTCAAATTCCTTTCCTTTTCCCAATCATTGTTTTGTTTGTATAGTTCCAGTGATTGTTGCTCAGATTCAAAGCGCAAATATTGCATGCATAATCTGCTAAAAATAAAAATCTTCATCCTGGGCAAAGCAACTTGAGAGGTACATGTTACTTCTGTAAAGCGTAAAAGTATTTTGAACCGGATCGATTTTGTACAGGAAAATTATTCAACATTGTGGATTATATCTATATATGTTTCAACAGCAGTATCTGCATTGCTTAGATATCTTGGTATTAATAAAACCTGTTGTTAATAGTTTTGTGTAATTACGTTTTTTTAGTATCTAGTAAAAATATGTTATAATCGGCAATTTGTACATTTTTTTCCTTTGATCCTACTGCCTAAATTGAATATTGGTTAAGATCGTGAACAGGACTTAATACACCAAAATGTTTGACAATGACAGCACGTATCTTTGTAGCAATGTCACGTATTTATTTCAATTCGCGTCAATTTATTAATGAAATGCACGCGACTTCATTATACATCACAACGTGTTTGTACGCGTAAAAGTACCTTTACTAATTGATTCATTTTATGTCATTTCCTCAACACAAAAAACTTATTGTTTAAATTAATTAACGAGTTTCTTATTATATACTACTATCAAACAATTTCTTGTTACTTTTTGTGAGAAAAGAAATAAACTTTTTGGAGTATAAAAAATCCTTCGATGTTTGAGATAAATCAGATGTTTTTAGTGGTCCTTTTGATTTGGTTGCCAGTTTTGACTTTTCACTCTTCATACAACACTTTAATACAATCTAATAAATTAAACGTTTTCCTATCTAATGAAATGGTGGTTTGATAAATCACATTGCTATTTTATTTGCTGCAACTCATAAAAACCACCTTTCTCTTATGAGAAAGATAAAAGAGACGCGAAATATACCAAAATTATATTCAAACAAAAAGTCGAAAATAAACTGAGAACTAACTCCATGGCTAAAATAGAAAAAAGATCAACTGGAAAACAATTATAGAACGAAATTCATAACAGTGTGGTCGACAGTAAAACGTTTATTAGTAATTGTACTGAAAAGTTTACCTTTAACTTGTTTGTCGTGGGCGATGATGTTATGCTCACTCAGTCTATCGGAGGCCTTCAAGTGGGGATTTTAATAATCATTTTTTACAAATTTTGATACATCAAATGAAACTTTCTTTTTACAAATCATTTAAGGGATTTATTTTAAATAATTGTTATACCATCACTTACAACAGTTTCACTTTTAAGAATATTAATGTCCAGAGCTGATATCAAATAGACAAGACAAGACAAATACTTTATTAGAGTCTCACCTCAAAATTGACATACATTTATACATTTATAAAATTACAGTAATATTTAAAACAACATGAGCCACTCTAAAAAGAGTTATGAGAGACTATAAAATTTCTACAAAACACATTATAATTATCTACAATTATATAAAATACCTTTTCTTTTTAATAATACATCATAGCAGATTTTGGCTAAAAAGTAACACACATTTTCATCAGTGAATAAAAATTTGAATTTATCATCATCAGACAAATTAACAAAATCACAATTAAAAGAGCTAGCATGTCTAAATAAAATAGCTCGTAAATCTGCATATACTGGGCAGTTAATTAAGACATGTTTCTCATCTTCAATAATGTTATTTTTCTTACATTGCTCATTAAAACATAATCTATTGTCAACCATAATGCCTTCATATCGGCCAGTTTCTATTCTCAGAGGTGCAACACCACATCTAAATTTAGCATATGCACTCTTATATTTTCCAGGCATATTAATACATAAATATTTTTCTTTATTAAAACATTGCTTAAACATTCTATACGTTCGCAATTTACTTCTTTCATTGTACATTAAGTCAGAGTACCACTTCTCTTTATATCTACAAAAATTTTCCTTTTCAATTTGTTTAATTGTATTTTTATCAATAGAAAAATCAGTATTACATAAAAACTCCATATCCATTTCTTTAAATTTCACATTGACTCTATAATTCCAATTTCTAAATTTACTATTACAGCATTTATTGCCCCATAAGAAAACCTTTTTATTAACTCTACAATGAGACATTTTAGTAAGTCTCGACCATAATCTAAAAATACATGTCCACTGAGATATAATACTGGGCATCCAACCCATATCTCCATATAAGGCTAAGTTAGGGGTGTATTTACCCACACCCATAAAAAATCTCATTGCTCTATTTTTTACAGCATTAATACAAGAAAAATCCTGGTGACCCCAAATTGAGGCACCGTATTCAATGACAGACATGACAAGTGTATCAAAAAGTTTTGTAAATGTATCAAATTGAAAACCGCCATTAGCTTTACATTTAGCTATTAATAAACCTAAAGACCTACTTGCAGATTTAGCTACTGCCTTAGCCATACAATTGTAGTCTAAAAATTCTGACAACAGTAAACCTAGATAAGTATAACTAGGAACAATTTCCATATCATTATTATTAAGTACAAAAGTAAAATTTGTCTTTGGTGTAGACTTAGTTCTGAAATGTACAATTTTTGATTTCTCTAGATTTACAACTAAATCATTTTTACAACACCATATATTTAAAGTATCCAACATTTTTTGTAGATCTTTCTCATTTTCTGTTATAAATACAAGATCATCTGCATAAAGTAGTACACAAATTTTTTCATCATCAATTTTTACTCCAGTATCTAATTTTTTAACTTCATCTACAAGGTCGTTAATAAAAATGTTAAACAAAATTGGAGACAGAATACACCCTTGTTTCAAACCACATTTAACCTCAAACCAATCAGTAAAATTACCATTTACTTTTACACATGAATATACATTTCTATAAAGTGAAAAAATAGCATTTAACATTTTACTACTTATACCTAAATTTTCCAATTTACCAAAAAGCAAATCCCTGTTTATCCAGTCGTAAGCTTTTTTAAAGTCTATAAATGCTACAAATGTTGATAATTTACGCAATTTACGTGTTTCTATGACAGTAGTCAAAGTAGAAATATGGTCTATAGTATTTCGTCCCTTTCTGAAACCATTTTGTTCATCATGAAGAAAATTAAGTTCATCAAGTTTAACAGTTAGACGAGAGTTTAATACACCACAGTAAAGTTTATAAGATACAGGAGCCAAAGTTATTCCACGGTATGCCATA
>NW_027267876.1:0-30966 GCF_963676685.1 Mytilus edulis
TGAACAAGAAAAGAAGAAAAATGATGGAAATAATTTAAAAGATGCTGACAATGGAAAAGAAGCACCGAAAAAAATAATTACTCCTCAAAAGAGTAGTATAAGCAACCCAAATGCAAAAAGTGTACCACCAGTAAAACGATCTTCATCAAATAATGGATAACTTAGTTTATTCTATGTATATCTATGTTTAGGGGGTAATGTAAAAATGATCAACAAACAATCATGTGACTGTACTTACAGCTTTATATGCCATAGGTATAAACCACTTAGAATTGATCGTAAGAAATCCATAGAATTTCTGTATGAAAGAAAGTAACTTCTGTATGTATATGTAATAGTGTCCTACTCTAGACATTCCAAGGAAAGAAATCTGATTGGTGTGATCATGTTTGAACTACAGAACTCTTTTCTGTTGTATTTTTGGGAACTACAAATAAGGACTTATTTATATCCTACTTGTAGTTACCAGGTACTCAATATCTGAGTCTTAAACATTGTTTTTTTTTAATACAAATGTGTTATTCATATGTTACCATCTGTTGATGAATACAAGAGTAGTATATACATTCAAACATATATGTCAAATTGAAAGTGACCTGTTAAAAGTATTCAACTTATCCAAGGTCAAGTGTGTTATTGAATGTGTGAAATATGGCATGAGATTATTGATATGTAACTTGTGTTTAATGGAAACAAGTGTTTAATATTTATGTTTAACTTTCTGTTTGATGTATACAAGTGTATTATTTATATGTAACTTTCTGTTTGATGAATTTAAGTGTATTATTTATATGTAACCTTTGCTTTGATGAATAAAATTGTATTATTTATGTATAACCTTCTGTTTGGTGAAATACAAGTGTATTAATGATATGTTAATTTCTGTTTGATGAATACATGTGTATTACTTATTCGAAATACATACATGAAATTTTTTCTAGATTTTTGTTACCAGTATCAAGTTGAATTCAACTAATTTAACACAACTTTATGATGTATTTTTAGGTCCATTCAAATTTTATTTCTGTTTTTATTGAACATATACATATGTCGAAAATAAAGCTCTATGTGTTGTGTAAAAACATGTTATTTAAAGAAGAAAGAACGTTTTGAGATTAAATTGTCTAAAAAGTTTTAAAGAACATTTACCGTAGTTGAAAATTTCATTGACAAAAGTTAATTTTAATTTGTGTATATTTGATAAAATATTTACGGTAACACATATCTGCACCTATGTTCCCAAAATCTTCCTATTTGTGGTAAAAATCAGACAAATGGCATCAAAGTAAATAACCCAGCACATCATTTTTGTTGATTGGCAAGGCCAGATATGCCTAAAAATATATGTTCTCCATTCATATCTTTTCAGCAACCAGTAGAGATTCTTGAGAATTGCACAATTAGTTAGCTATGTAGTTAAACAAAATTTTTGTCAACCTTATGTTTTTATTTAGTTGCAGAATTGTGTACCTGCATATTTTTTAAGTCATGAAATTTACTTTCAGGTAAAAAGTAGTTTAACTATAAGTATATGTTTACTAACAAGTCTAGTATTGCTCAGTGCTTCACACAAATGTATTAAAAATTTTCATTGTTTATAAAAATGTGATGTTGGATGTTATTCTATTGTGTTTTTAATTCCATTGTTCACATTTTATCTGTGGGAAAACAATAAAATACTGTAAAATATATGTTTTTATTAATGACCAGAGATCACCAGACCTAAGAAATAAGTTAATTGTGAAGACCACTGTTGTAGTACTAGTAGCATCTGTGTCCATGTTCATATAACATACACTTATTGACATAGTCATTTAATTTGGGGGAGAAGGGGCAATCAACAACACCACTCAAAGAAACAGGCAACAATGAGCAATTCTAACTTCTCCAACAACCAGGAGTAAACTTAATTGCTTCTTAAGGGTAAGCAAATTCTACTCTGATTTTAAATTTAGTGATAAAATATGTCAAATTCAGTGATGTCAAAATCAATAAGTTGAATAGGTGGTTTTATGTGACAGATATTTCATAATATTCAAACATGTCATGCTGGCATCTTTAAAACTTTTAGAATGGATGAATTCAACTTAACCATAATAAAGAAAACCTTGGCTTAAAATATCTTCATTGTTAGCAAACTTTTTCTATCAAATAAATTATGATACTAAACAAACGCCCTTGAACATCTTATGAACTTGGAGATATATATACCATATGCAGGCACTGCTGGAATGTTGCTTAAAGTCGTGTCATTTGAACTCTATTGGATAGTTACAAAATGTCTCTCAATTGCAATCATAACCCATCTCCATATTTTATTTAAAATGTATCTGTGGTATCCTGTATCTCAAGTTCAATAGGATAGATGCCAACAACATAGTCATACTTTGAATAATTCAGTCAAAGGACATTTATCAATATAAAAAAATGTGCAGTATATGATAAAAATGTTTCCTTTGCATTTGTTAAGTGTCGAGTTATTTGTGTCATGAATTTACACATAATGTCCTGTCTTTTTCATTGAAAAATTAAGTCGAAGATATTAAAATATGTATTTATTTCATTTCAGTTAAAAAATTGTATACATTTTGTATTATTCTATTCATTTTAGTAATTCTCACATTCCCATCATCATCTATTTCACTAAAGAGTTTACAAAGACCATCTAAATCATCACAAGATATAGCTAAATATAAGTGTCCTAATTTCAGTCCACTCTTTGCTGCTCTCTCGCATAAAGACTTTGACATTACTGGTTCATCAGACATATATACAGGTTTGAATGTTTTAAGTCGTGTTTCTTTACATCTAAATTCTGTAAGATAACTCTGAACATACTCTACAGTAAAACTGTGATTTATAATATCTTGAAGACTGACTTTCAAGTTTTTCATCAATATGTTCAAGTATTGTGCATCATCCACTGCATTGTGAGCATTATAACTTCTTTTAAAATATCTTTTACAAGATTTTCTTGTTTATAAGACTTCCTACCAGGATATTTTTGTTTAAATATGTGAAGTGAATCTGAAAAACCAAAAACTTTGCAATGAAATTCATTCAAGAGATTAACTGAGCTCAGTTGTGCAACAATAATTTTAGAGTCAAAACTTTTACAGTTATGAGCAACTAGGACTGCTTTATGTGGAAGCCATTTTATGAATTTTTCTAGACCCACAGATTTTGACAAAGTTTTTACTTTTTGTCCTTTATAATATAGAGAGCAGCCATCCCTATATAAGCCTGTAACTTCAGAAGCTTTAGATTAATAGGTTTGGTTGGTAATATATATTCTTGGAACGTTTGGAACTCCATGTCTACGATTTTTGGTGTTATCTGAACAACTTCTGCACATATTTGAACTATATCTGCATCATAACCTACAATTAAGTAATGACATATCTTTTAATGCAAAATTTAAATCAATTGTAACCCATCAAAATAAATATAAATATTTATTCAAACCCTTCAACAGTATTTTTATTTCTTGTTACTGAGGGTGTTTTTGCTGCATGATACCAATCCTTTCAAAATATTAATTAAAGAGATACACACCATTTTTAGTAAAACTGTTAATTTCTTTATTCCTCACACAGTGAATGACTACAAATACATTGGTATTACTTTGCATTATCAATCACAACTATCAATGTTTTGGTGACATCAATCACAACTATCAATGTTTTGGTGACATCAATCACAACTATCAATGTTTTGGTGGTATTTTGGTGACATCAATCACAACAACTATCAATGTTTTGGTGGTAATTTGGTGACATCAATCACAACAATCAATGTTTAGGTGTATTTTGGTGACATCAATCACAACTATCAATGTTATGGTGGTATTTTGGTGACATCAATGTTTTGGTTGTATTTTGGTGACATAAATCACAACAACTATCAATGTTTTGGTGGTATTTAAATGGTATCTGTTTTGTGAGCTTTAAGTCTTATTTTGTCTATAGCATCAGTTATGAATTTTATATATAAAATAACACAACCTAAGTAAGTCTAGCAAAATGTAAATGAACATTCTATCCACTAAAAATTCTATATCCTTGTCTGTAACTAAGGAAGCAGACATTTTGTATTGTGGAATGTATTGACATGTAATTTCTACAAAGCAAAAAAACTCACATGTTGCACCTAAAAATCTTCTTTTTATCAAATTTTTATTACATTCTTGAGGGGCCAAGAAGCCAGAAAATGCCGGTTGTTTACGTTTGATGCTGGGAGCATACTTATGACTTCACCTAGTTAGGTACCAAAGAAGATAACATCTTTTCACAGAATTTTCTATAATGAAAATTTTACACTGAAATAATGATTGAAATTTAATTATGAATTTGTTTTGCATTAGAAAAGAGATAACTGTATTGTATTGGAAGCTTTGCGGACATCCATCGGTAGTTTAACTGTCACAAATACTGTTTACCTGTCTCCATTACACATCGACAGGTAAACTAAATTTGCAACAGTAAAACTACCGATGAACGTCCGCAAAGCTTCAAATACAATACTGTAATCTCTTAATCGATCTGTATACTCTGGTACAAAGAGTCTGCAGAATCTAATATTAAATAAAGCTTACCAAAACCTGTAGTTTCTAAATCAAAGTTACTACAGAAACATTACAACCATCATCACTCAAATCTATTGGTCTTGAAACTAGTTGTTTTCTATATTCAGGAATAAATGTCTCAATGTTTTTGGTAGAAGACACATGATTTGCATGTTCTCTTTAATCCCAGCATCACAATTGTCATCTCCTGAAAATCAATTAAAAATATTTATAAATTATAGTATACCCATAACTATAACATGCAACAATGTGTACATGGTTTTTGGAATACTAAATAGATATTTTTCTTTCAATATACCGGTAGATAGGTGAGCTCTGAGTAAAACCAATATGTATCCAAACTGTGTTTGGAACCAAACTATGTTTGTTTTAAATTAAAAACCATAGGACAAGTATATGAATAATTTAATATAGGTCACCTATTTGGATGACACTTGCAATCTTTAACAATGAGCAAATCCCATACCATAGAGTAAGCCTTTAAAATGTCCCCAGTATGACATAATGTGAAACATTTCAAATGAGAAAAGAAAAGCAACAGCCTGACTTATGATAAAAACATCGAAAAAAAAACCGTAAATTAAAGGTTTTTTAAAAGTTTTTCTAAAGTCTCTGTATCATATCTCATTTGTTGTTCCCGTGCACCAATATTGAATTAATTAATGAATATTTAATTGCAGCAGCAACATAATATATAATGTTGAGTTGAAAAAAATTGCTGTTTCTTTAATTAAACTTTTAAATTTATGCTTAGTCTAAATTAGTCAAATTCATAAAAATGGTATCTAATGAATAATAATGAATCCCAGTACATACCTGACACATGTAATAAACGACTTTCAGGTTTTTCTAGTTTCTGTGCTGATTTTTGGACTTTTGTGAATGTTGATCTTTGTGTCTTAGAGCTGCCAAATGTCGTTGGTAATGATTTAATAGTTTGTAACTTTGCTGATGACTTGGATGTTTCTATTGGTTCTGATTTTGAAGATGATTCAAATGATGATGATTCCCAAGATCTTTCAAATACTGTGGTTGGTATCAAAGGTGTTCCAGATGCTGAAACTGAGTTGTGTATTGTTTCAAATGGTGATGACTGAGATGTAGCATATGCTTTTATTGAAGCCTCTGATGTTCCAGATTTTGACCTTGATTTCTGTGCTGTACAAGTGTCGATAGCTTGTAATGATCTTTCTTTCTCTGGTGGCATTATCGGAGATGAGTGAGATATTCCAAAAGCTGAAGGGGTTATAGGACATTCCCTAGAATTCAAAATTTAATGCCTCAGTTGTTCGTAGTTTTGAGATTTCAGTAGTTGCCTTATTGCCATTATTAAATGCCAAAAGTCTGATGATGATCTTTCTTTCTCTGGTGGCATTATCAGAGATGAGTGAGATATTCCAAAAGCTGAAGTGGTTATAGAACATTTCCTAGAATTCAAATTAATTGCCTCAGTTGTTCTTTGTTTTGAGATTTCAGCAGTTGCTATATCACCATTATTGGAGGCCCCAACGTTTGATGTTTGTTTTTGCATCATTGTAAACATTGGTGGTGCATTAGACATTTCAGGCTTCATTGTTGTAACCTGAGGCTGCCTAAATGGAGCTAATGATTTTTGGAATGTTCCAAATGTTTGTATGGGTGTTGAAGATGTTTTACATATTACTGATGATGA
Organism: Mytilus edulis; assembly: GCF_963676685.1. NCBI lineage: Eukaryota > Metazoa > Mollusca > Bivalvia > Mytilida > Mytilidae > Mytilus > Mytilus edulis. The sequence goes on from NW_027267876.1 coordinate 6,258, forward strand.
TGTCTGAACATTTTCTAATGTCATTCTGTCTGTCTCTGATGTCTGATGTGTTCCATGAGTGTTGGATGATGTCCCAATTGATCCTGACGCGTCTATTGTTCCAAATGTTAAAGCCACAGAAGTGCTTGTTTTTGTTGCTGACATTCGATGTGTTCCAAATGCTGTAGTTGTAGTTGATAGCAGTGATGTGCTAGTAGTTGGTGCTGATGTCACCTGTGTTCCAATGCTGGTGTTGATGGCAGTGATGTGCTACTTCTTTGTGCTGATGTCAGATGTGTTCCAAATGCTGATGTTGATAGCAGTGATGTGCTAGTTGTTGGTGCTGATATTGGATATGGTCCAAATGCTGGTGGTGATAGCAGTGATGTGCTAGTTGTTGGTGCTGATATTGGATATGGTCCAAATACTGGTGTCGATATCAGTGATGTGCTACTTCTTTGTGCTGATGTCAGATGTGTTCCAAATGCTGGTATAGAAAGCATTGATGTGCTAGTTGGTGTTGCTGAGGTCTTATCTGTTTTAATTGCTGGTATTGATACCATTGAATTGGCAAATGTTGATGTCTGAGGATTTCCAAATGTAACTTTTGATACCAGAGATGTGGCAACTGTTGATGCTGATGTCAGAGGTGTTCCTAATGTTGGTATTGGTGGTTGAGGAGCTCTAAATGTTGGTGTTGAAACCCAAGATGTGGAATTTATTGGCAATGTTGACTGAGGTAGTCCAACTGATGGTGTTGATTTATTAGAATTTCCAATTAAAACTTCTGATGTCTCTGATTTTGTACAGAAAGACGTTGAAGCAAGTGATTTGCCAAATATGGTCTGAGATGCTGATGTTGATATCCAAGATGTGCTTAATGAAGGTGTTGATGTTCTAGGTATTGCTGCTGCCATTGTAGATATTTCCTGTTTTGTGTTGATGTTTCTGATATTTGAGATGCAAGTGCTGCTGTCTCGGATTTTCCAAATATTGGTGTCCTTGACAATCTTGAAGAAGAACTAAGTGTATCACATGTTATGGTATCTCCAGATGAGCTTTCTCTAGATTTGTTGTCTGAACTTTTGACCAAGACCTCTGATTTGTCCTTGACAACATATTCCTTGGAAATTGTACTTTCATTGATTTCAGATGTTATTTCTGTCTCTAAAGGTTGCAATTCATAGTATTTGCTAAATGATGAACCATTTTGTTTTGGCAAATCTTTGCTATAAGTATATTTACAAGACTGGAGTTGATCTATTCTTTCAGATAGTTCTGTTAATCTTTTTTCCACTATAAATCCATTATTGTATAAGACTGACTTTCCTCCAAACTTGGCTGAACTATTGCTATCGCCTGTCAAATAGAATTCACTGCTTGATTTTGAATAACCATTTAGATGTGATGTCATATCAGATTTAGAACTTAAACCAGCCGATCCTATCTGGCAATCATCTAGAAATAAAGCAGAAGAATAATGACATATCATTGATGTATTACAAAACATAACAAAACACAACCAGGTGCTCCGCAGGGCGCAGCTTTATACGACCGCAGAGGTCGAACCCTGAACAGTTGGGGCAAGTATGGACAAAACATTCAAGCGTGATACAGCTCTGAATTTGGATTGTGATCAAATTTTTGACATTACATGTTTTTTTTTACACAAAACAAATGTCAAGATTTTACAAATCAATTAAAGATTTCTTCTTCAAACTTATTTAAATCTAAAATTAAATAGTTGACACAGCATAGGTTTCTGATACAGAATGAATGTGGTCTAATGAACTTAAAATTTTTTTTTTGCCTTTGAGCAATTCACTATGCTGTTGAATATTAATCCTCTCAAAAAAATGTTTGAAGAAATTTTCTTTTTATTTATGAAATCTGAAATGAGAAAAATTTAACCCCCCCCCCATTTTTTTTTTCACATCCCCGTTTCCCTTTTTCCAAAACTGATATCAATTCAAATTTCTAATGGAGTTTGCAACAATAACTACTCTTTTAAATACATCATAAAATATTAAAATGTAAAATAAAGTGCTTGTAAAGATTGGTTGGTAGTAAAAGTGAATATAAATTGTTTATTGTATAAAACAATAAAAAAAACTTCATCAGAAACATTTTATATTGGCAAATTTCCAATGACGTTATTTACATAAAGTTATTGGCAAATAAAAATAGAAAATGACATTATAGTCATGTCTGGCAAATGTCCAACATACATTATCTAAAAACATTTTAGATAAGATAAGGGAAAAAAGCTTCATCAGCAACATTTTATATTGGCAAATTTCCAATGAAGTTATTTACATAAAGTTATTGGCAAATAAAAATAGAAAATGACATCATAGTCATGTCTGGCAAATTTTCAACATATATTATCAACTACTATTCTATACAAAGAAAGATAACTCCAATTGAAAATTAATTGCTATTGCACAATATTGTGCAATTAGATATTTCTTGCTATTGTGCAATACTGTGCAATTGAAAATTTTTTGCTATTGCACAATACTTGATATGGAATCCTGATTTGGACCAACTTGGAAACTGGGCCCATAATCAAAAATCAAAGTACATGTTTAGATAAAGCATATCAAATAAGCCCAAGAATTTAATTTTTGTTAAAATCAAACTTAGTTTAATTTTGGACCCTTTGGACCTTAATGTAGACCAATTTGAAAACTGGACCAAAAATTAAGAATCTACATACACAGTTAGATTTGGCATATCAAAGAACCCATTTATTCAATTTTTGATGAAATCAAACAAAGTTTAATTTTGGACCCCCATTTGGACCAACTTGAAAACTAGGCCAATAATTAAAAATCTAAGTACATTTTTAAATTCAGCATATCAAAGAACCCCAAGGATTCAATTTTTGTTAAAATCAAACTAAGTTTAATTTTGGACCCTTTGGACCTTAATGTAGACCAATTTGAAAACGGGGCCAAAAATTAAGAATCTACATACATAGTTAGATTCGACATATCAAAGAACCCCAATTATTCAATTTTTGATGAAATCACACAAAGTTCAATTTTGGACCCTTTGGGCCCCTTATTCCTAAACTGTTGGGACCAAAACTCTCAAAATCAAACCCAACCTTCCTTTTATGGTCATAAACCTTGTGTTTAAATTTCATAGATTTCTATTTACTTATACTGAAGTTATGGGGCAAAAACCAAAAATAATGCTTATTTTGGCCCCTTTTTGGCCCCTAATTCATCAACTGTTGTGACCTCAACTCCAAAAATCAATCCCAACCTTCCTTTTGTAGTCATAAACCTTGTGTCAAAATTTCATAGATTTCTATTCACTTAAACTAAAGTTATAGTGCGAAAACCAAGAAAATGCTTATTTGGGCCCTTTTTGGCCCCTAATTCCTAAAATGTTGGGACCAAAACTCCCAAAATCAATCCCAACCTTCCTTTTGTGGTCATAAACCTTGTGTCAAAATTTCATAGATTTCTATTCACTTAAACTAAAGTTATAGTGCGAAAACCAAGAAAATGCTTATTTGGGCCCTTTTTGGCCCCTAATTCCTAAAATGTTGGGACCAAAACTCCCAAAATCAATCCCAACCTTCCTTTTGTGGTCATAAACCTTGTGTTAAAATTTCATTGATTTCTATTCACTTTTACTAAAGTTAGAGTGCGAAAACTAAAAGTATTCGGACGACGACGACGCAGACGACGACGCCAACGTGATAGCAATATACGACCAAAAAATTAAAATTTTTGCGGTCGTATAAAAAAACATTAAAAAAACCCAACCAAAACATAACAAAATATAACAAACAGAATAAAACATAACATGTTAGGACTAAATGCAAAAGTTAAAATATCCATGGAACCCTGTCTCTCACCTGCGATTGCTGCTGACAAGATGATGAGTGAAGAGAAAAGCTCACTGCGATCTTTTGGGTTATTATCTGGTAATCATCTATTTTAGTTTGTGAAAGACTGCACAAAAGAAAAATTATCTTTCTGGACAAAATTGAGAGAAACACATCTTTCAAAGGCAATTGACAATTTTAGTTAAGTTAAAATTAGATATTATTTTGAGAGAAATAATGCTGTTTACAATTTCTCTCTATCTATATTTATAGTTTTTGCAAAACACAAAAAATTGTCAAAATTAGTCTTTGAGGTCATGCATACGATAAAATATTAACTGTAATAACTAAAAACACACTTTTAGGGTCATGTGATCTAAAAGGCGGATCTTAAAAGTTTTAGCATGGTGGAGAAGAAACAGTAGCAATTGGTAATGTTGTCAAGCTACAATATTTTAAATCTACCGTGGATTCATTTATTTTCATAATGTGAGGAAAATTTGCATGTTTGTGGATATTTAATTTCATAGTTTTGACAAAGTCTGCATACATTCCATTGGAAAATTTGTAATTCCATGAACATTTAAATTTGTGGTTCCCCTGTACCCACGAAAATTGATTTCCAACAAATATTAATGAATCCACAGTATCTAGTTTGAATTGTTTATAGTTTATAATTCATAAGACTTACAGTAGTACATGTTTTTACTAAAGTATAATAATCTCCTTTTATTTTTAATCATAATGAATATATTAGTTACCTTGAACTTCTGATTCTTTATTAGTACTTGATGACACAACTGATAACTTGTCAATATTACTGTAATGACTCTCTTTCCCTACACTGTGACATTTATCTTTTCTAGACATATCATATAAAGATAAATCATTGTCTTTAGATGTTAGGTGGAACTCCTTAAAAGTAAAATAAATGATTTTATAAGTCAGGAATAAATGTTTGTTGTTCTTTTTGTATTCATGGGTTGCTGTCTAATTGTGATGTACACCAAATCATCTTTCAATTATATACTAAACTGGGGTTTTGTTTTGTCCTTTTTAAATGAATTTTCATCCTGTTACATTTATTTCATTGCAGGCTCTTTGAAATAATGTATGGTACAATGTAAATATAGATTCTGAATCTTTCTTACATTGGTACCAGTGGATTATAAGATTTATCCAATCAAGATAGTTAAATTATCGAAAAATTCCCAGTCTTGGGAGAAATTGAAAATTGATAAAACTATTGAGATTGGATAAATCTAATAATCCACGAGTAACTATGTAAGAATCTGTTTCTCTAATGAATAAATAAACAAATATCCCATTGAGTGCCTTCCACATTCCACAAGGTTGTCAATTTCATTAACATCTAATTGATCATTTTGATTTATTCAGTGAGCTTATAACGGTTATGACCTGACAACTCATCCAATCATGTTCAGAGATCATGGGCTACAACATGTTGATGATTTTTTTTATACATTTGGTTCAGAAAGGGTTAAATTGCCATAGAATTAATTAAACAAAAATACACTTACTTCGATTTCTGTTTTCAGTTTTTCCAATGTTCCCTCCATATTTTTGGCTCCCAAGCTAATGAGTAAATTACTGTTTATTGAGCTGGTTACATGTCTGGCTTGCATTTTCTGTCTTGTTGGAATCTATGAAGAATGCAAAATATTTTAATTGTAATTGATGCAAACCCACATTTCACTTTAATTTCTTGTTTATCTATAACTTTTCCTTCTATTTTTAATAATGATATATTTGGCTAGCACATCAATGCCGTTTTTTTGTTGCTTAATATAGAGAATGATAAATCACGAAAGCGTTTTATTAATTACAAGTTTTTTGTTACTTAGAAAAAAAAATAACTACAATAGCAAGAGAAATCTACTCTACCTTATGTGGAGAACTGGGACTGCAATTTTCATTCCATTTTCTTTTCTGTGGTGAACCTCTTCCAAATGTTGTACCAGGATGAAAATTTCTTTCAATTAATCTATTAGACAGTATTGCTGCACTCTCCTGAAAATAATGCTCTTTACTTCAAATAATAGAATACAAAATATTCATTTATGTCTAATAAAAATTGATCTCATTCTGTATTTAAATGTTATCTGCCAACAAAGTTGTAAGTCTATTTATCAGAAAAATATGGAAGAATAAAGAAAAAAACTTGAATTATTCTCTGGATTTTTCTCTTTTGATCATAAAAAGCTTGTCAGAGTTTCATAAAATTCCATAATGACTTAAATAAGTTATTGATGTTAAAAAAAACTTGATCAAACTTTAACCACATACTGAAACTAAATGTCATATTAATCTCCATGTTCACTTCCTAAACAAAATATTGCAGGTTCAACAAAAATAAAATGGACTTACATCTGCTCTACTTGGAAATAAGTTCAGTCCTGAACTGGACCTTTCTGTCAATGATGACTTTTTCAGACTTTTAGTATTGTACTGTGCTGACCAATTCACATTTTTTTGAGAATCTAGAAGGAAACAAAGTTTTACTCTAACAAATAATGGATACATTTAAAAGTAAAATATATGTTTGAAATACATGTTTTGATATATAGTATCTTTCATGATGTGTCAGATAGCTCCGAAACAAAAAACTGAAATGAAGATATTGGTCACTAAGAAATTGGCAATATGTATATGTGAATATCATAATAACTTTACAAAGGCCTCAACCTCTTCTAGATTAATTGTTAAATGTGCATATACTAGATCTGCAATCACAAATTTTATGGAAGGTCTAAGAAGTTAATCCTGCAATGAACTTGATACAAAGCAACCAGAGCAAAGGACAAACTTAAAATGGTCAGTCCATATTTGATAAGCACACCCTACCACTGACCATAAACATGTACCGGTATATACTTTCTAAAACATATCATTAGATAAAATTAGAACATGCATATTATGTACATGGTAGTATTTGTGAAGTATTTTTGATACCTGAGTTATGCCAACCATTGTTATTCAGTTCTGTAAGGGATTTTTTCTCTTCGATGCTGGTTGGCTGATGTGGTTTCATAGAGGAATATCCACTTGAACACCCAGAATAATCACTAATGTTAGAAAAGTTGTCATCTAAAATAAAAATAAATCCTCATAAGCAATAGGCCTGACTGGGCTTTCTTTATATCATCTTATATACTGTAAATTCAAAAATTATTGCATGCATTTATTATTGCAAATTTGTTATTTTAGGCTAGAATGCAATTTAAATTTTTGCTATATAGACAAAATTCCTGTATAATACATCTAAAAAAATTCAAGTTGCAATTTTAAATTAGTCAATTATAACACTATCACATTTTTCACAATAATAAAAACATAGCAATAATTTCTAAATTTTCAGTTGTATTAAAGGTAAGGAATTTGACAATATAAAAAAGAAGATGTGGTATGATTGCCAATGAGACAACTGTCCACAAAAGACCAAAATGACACAGACATTAACAACTATAGGTCACTGTACGGCCTTCAACAATGAGCAAAGCCCATACCGCATAGTCAGCTATAAAAGGCCCCAACATGATAATGTAAAACATTTCAAACGAGAAAACTAAAGGCCTTATTTGTATAAAAAATTAACGAAAAACAAATATGTAACACAAAAACAAACAACAACCACTGAATTAAGATAAGATTTTTGTGGGTATATTCATCATCAAACAAAATGATAGGGTTTAGATTTACTACAGATAAGATACTGAAAGTCAACTTGATTGATGTGCATGGACATTTATCGTACATAATAGTTTTCAATACATATTTGACAACAAATAAGGGAAAACCTCAATGTAAGATAAAGAATGGCTGGTGTCGTCAATTTCAATACAAATAACTTTCTTGTATGAGCTTTTTCTACATCACAAAATTGAAGTTCAGGTGCACTTCTATATATAAACCAATTAATTCCCTTTATAAACCTATTAAATTTTCTGTTCTAAAGAATTTCATTTTAATTTGGATAATCATGACATTTAATGTTTTTCAAACTCAGGCAAAATTTTTGATCATTAAGGATTTCAGACATATTTTTAACTATGAAACTTTTATTTTTTTTTCTATTTCTTTCTATAAAGAGTCTTGACTATAAGTTTAAACATATATGGTCTACTTTAATTTTTTTTTATAAAATCTTAGAAATGTGATCTAAATATATACCTTTCATTATTAGGGACATTCTACTTTAAATCTAGTAATGTTACAAGAATATCACAAATACTAATAGTTCCTTGATTTTATGCTTTTAAATCAGCTTATAAATTAAATACCCACTGAAGTAAGCCAAAGACAGCACCTAGCATTTAGAAGTTATGGCAGGACTGAGTCAATATAATGTGTCCTAGTATGGTAAAATGCCTTCCGGTGGACTATTGTGAGATATCAGATTAAAAATAAGGCTACATATTATGTCATTCTAGAACAAAGCAAGGTGCATAATCATGTTACATTGACATTTTCTCATCCTGATACACCTGTAATATTTGCCACTGGACATTAATCCACAATCCATCATAATCAATATAATAATGTTATTACCATTATCTATGTAATGCCCATCAATGTTTACTGTTTGTAATGGAAGCTGAGATGATGAGAATATACCAGTATTCTGAACAGGCATTTGATCTTGATGATGATGAATATCTTCTCTTGGCCCTGTGTGAGGAATAGATGTTGACTGGGGAAAACAGGTATCACTGCATCTGGAGTTATTTTTCTGGTTGCATGTATTTACTGGTGATCTTTCAACATTCTGATGTTGTTTGTCTCTATTAAATGTTTGTTTCTATGAAATTAAAAACAACATTATTGTCACAATAGAGTTTATATACTTTTGATTATTTATAGAATTCCATCAAATTTTGGGGGATAAAATAAGGGGAAAATATATATATTGTAAAATGGTTGTATAGGAAAAATTATTACATGTCTAATTTCACTGAAAATTATTATCTCTGAAAACTACTAGGTAATAAGGGCAAAAGCAAAAACAACAACAATTCTGTTAACATGAGAAAAGAAAATATGGTTGGTTGGTTGTAAAAGAAGTATTGGTGTTGTCTGAGACTGACCCTTCCCCTCAATTTTTTCCTTCAATATCCCTCAGCAATTGAACATATTAAAGCAATAGTTTGAATTGAGTAATATCGATGCCTATGACCATAGTCATTTTGATACACCTGTAAAAAGATGATACTTTTCAAGTTGTATTGGGGAAAAGAGGGAAAATTAATATAGTTATGGATGCAAGGAAGTGAAAATATAGAAGTGACCAATGATATTTTGGGGTTGAATCCTTTTCATGAATATTAACACTCATCAGCCTCACAGCCCTCTTCCTAATTTGAGAAAATCTTTGGTTTACGTCTGAGAAACTTAAGAATTACTGTAAGGGAGATAACTGGAGGTATTATTCTATGAAAAAAAATATGAGAACTTCTGTCCTAATGACAGTAATTGGTTATAAATATTGTTTAAATTGTTATAAAACTAAAATATGTGTTCTATAAAGAAAAACAGAAATTCATTAGTTTAAAAACAAAATTTTGTAGTAAATTTAAAACATGATAATAAGGGGAGATAATTTTAATTGTGTCTATCATTATGATTATCTCCCTTATATATTTGTTATGGTAAATATAATAAAATTATAAGCAACCCCAGAGCCACAATGTATTGCTCAATACAAACAACCTTTCACCAACAATAAGTTAAAAATTGAACCATTTGATCAGTGCAACTTTGTAAAACATTTTAAAAGTAATTGATTTTATCGTGTGTTTTTCTATGTTGTGATGTTATACTATTGTTTCAGAAAAAGAGAGAAGGTTTGGTACCATTAAAATGTTTAATCCCGCTGCAAATTATTGCACCTGTCCTAAGTCAGGAATCTGGGGTCGGCTTCACAAAAAAAAACTTACGACTAAGATTAGTCTTAAGTCATAAACCAAACAGTATACTTACGATTAATCTTAGTCGTAAGTTTTTTTGTGAAATCGACTTCTGATGTACAGTAGTTGTCCTTTGTTTATGTAATTTATACATGTTTCTGGTTTCTGGTAATGATAAGACCGTTGGTTTTCCCGTTTGAATGGTTTTACACTAGTAATTTTGGGGCCCTTTATAGCTTGTTGTTCGGTGTGAGCCAAGGCTTCGTGTTGAAGGCTGTACATTGACCTTTAATGGTTTACTTTTATAAATTGTTATTTGGATGGAGAGTTGTCTCATTGGCACTCACACCACATCTTCTTATATCTAATCATTTGAATAATTAAACATATAAGAAGATGCGATATGAGTGCCAATGAGACTATTCTCCATCAAAGTCACAATTTGTAACAGTAAACCATTACAGGTCATAGTACAGTCCTCAACACAGAGCCTTGGCTCACACCGAACAGCAAGTTATAAAAGGCTCAAAAATGCCCTAGTGTACTAGCTTACTTGAAGAACTGTTCACTGAAGAACATTATGCAAGGATTGTGTATAATGTTTATCGTTTCTTATTGGATGTTTGCTACTTCATGTAAACAAAACTCAGTTGAGAAATCTACTTTGTTTGCATTCCTAAAAGCTAAAGTTTGCTTAAAAGAGAAGGCAAATGTAAATTTTCAAGTCTTTGGTTGAATCTGACAGGTGATCAAATCCACATCCTCCTTCATTGACCCAATTAGATAATTGATTATTGTGGATAGTTGTTACAACATTATATATACAAGAATATGAAAAGATTTTATATATGATTATACAAAGGGGAACTTCAGAAACTACCATAGTAAAAGGCCATGAGAGGTGGAACATTTTGATGCTTTAGTATTTTATACCTTACAGTCTTTACTAAAATCCTGTGTGTTTATATATCCTGGTTTTAAAGTGATGTATCTGGTCAACCATGATGGTGTTAACAAATCTTTCAAAGATCCAAATATGGACTGGAAAAAGAAATAAAATGAAAAGTCAGATATATGCAAGTATTAGAAAAAGTTTGGAAATAACAAATGTATAAAAATTGATTTGTATGTATAAACTGGAAAATCTCTTTATTAAAAGGATCATAATGTGTGAACAATTTTAGATTGACTGAACTAATTAAATTGATAGAAACTTTCAATCCCTTTTATACAGACCTTTTGTAATGGATCTGTTTAGATCAACCTTCCGTGTACAGCTTTATACATTTGTATAATTTATAAAAGAGTTTTTATCGATTTGAGAATGGTGAAAGATCAATTTTTTAATCAACCTCTTTCATCTCTCTTAATGTCTAACAAAACTAATAAATACCCTTGTTCTTGTGTCTTCCTCCTGTGGTTCTTTAGGCTCATGCTGTTCTTCAGTGGTGAAAAGTCTGGATAACCATTTTGGAGTTATCAAATCTTTTACAATTCTAAATATTGACTGAAAACAGAGTAAAATTGTATACTAGAAATGTGTATCTATCTATCCCTTGAACCCCTTAATGTGTTTTTTTTTACTAAGAAAATCATTTTTTTTTAATTATTAAGGATATTTGTAGGTTTTTATAAGCTTAAATTTTCCATGAAGTGTGAGAATTTCCAGAAATGTCCCAGCCACAGTACAGTGTATCTCTAAGCAAAGTTTTGGTGTTTCATTGTTTCTCTTTTTGACAATATAAAACATGCACTGGAATGTACGTATTGAAACAATTAACAAACATAAAGAAAAAGATTTATTTACATTTATTAATTCCTTAAATGATCCTTACACATGAACATACCTTTACGTATTATTTTTTTACTGTTTTTGTATGTTTCCTAACTGCATCTATAGACCTTGCCAATCTAGCAACTTTAATAAAAATAAAAATAAATCGATCAACATAATCAAGGGGTAGCACTATAGTTATTGTGAAGATTGTACAATAACAGCCTCGGAAAAAGAGCAACAATAACACATGTGCAATATGTTGAAATAAAATATGAAAGAAAAGCTTAAAGACTGAAGAAGAAAAAAGAGAACAAGGGGAGGGGCAATAGCTAATTCCACAAGCCCATTGCTGAATGTAGCTCATAGTCCTCAAGACTTACCTTTCGTTCACATGGCTTGTGAATGCCATTTCGGAATTTGCTATTCCGCTTCATGTCAACTCTATTCGTGATCAGTCTTCTTTGTCCATCTTGTGTACTTCTGCAATTACTCTTATATCCCTGGCGGTAGCATATCGAATGAAATAAATGTGCATTTTTTTGGTCTTTTTATAGAACAACTTTCACTTTCACTTTCATTTTGGTTAATGAGTGATTTTTGATAAATGTATTTTTGATCGAATGTAATAAAAAAAAAAGTAACAGGGGAAAAATCCAGTGGAAAATAAAGTCACAATAATAGGAGACATAGAAACAATGGGTCACTGTTTCTATCTTTTTGTTTGTTTAAAATTTTTCGTTAGGAATTCATTCAAATGTTTTAAAATGTTTGTTAATATTTAATTTCGTCAGAGACATGTCATAGTGTGACCTTAATACCAGACTTTCTTTTCCATTTACATATGTGTTATTTATGTCTTGCTTTATGACACATTAGTTACTTTTTCATTTACATCAATGAAGATCAATCATGGAAGGCAAAGGAATTATACGTTTTCTTTAGTTGAAAACTAATTGTTTTAAAAAGACAACAGAAATAGCCAAATATTGTGGGCAGTACGTCAGCCAACAGACAAAATCAAACACAAACACTCTACTCCGTCGAATACATAGACGTTCGAACAACAGAGAAATGCAAAACACAACAGAGAAATGCAAAACAGACGAAGACAAACCAACAGACAAAGACAAAATAAACAAAGACAAACCAATAAAGACAAACCAACAGACAAAGACAAGCCATAATATTAGGTCCGAGACCACAATTGTCGTTCCTTGACAAATATAGTCGCTAGTGTTGACAGTGGCAGTGGCGGATCCAGGGGGGGGGGGGGGGGGGTTCCGGGGGTGCGCACCCCCCTTTATTTTTGCCGATCAATGCATTTGTATCGGGACATATGTTTTGCACCCCCCCCCCTTTGCCCTGGGTGCCCTGGGTTAGCACCCCCCCCCCTTTCGAAAATTCCTGCATCCGCCCCTGAGTGGGTTACTTGCCATTAATTTTTATACCCCTTCCAAATTTATTTCTCCATGTTTAATGCCTCAAATTGCAAGTAGGGGGGTGAAATTACACTGTAAAAAAATTTGGGTCCAGAATTTTAAAGGAAAGTAGTGATTTGGTCCAGCTGAAAAAGGTTGAAAATTAGCACTTCGGAAGCTGTCAAAAGATTTCAAGACGCCCTAAACATAAAATTGTCCATATTTTGAGTTAGAGACGATGAAGTTTTCTATAATTTGTCCCAAAAGTAGTACAACACACTGTAAAAGTTTCTTTGAGAAAGCGCAGGTGGGATTTTTTTTATTTTCATTTATGTTCTAAAAGAAATGCACTACGAAATAATTGTGTTCTCGGACCTAAAGTCAAACCAACAAAGACGAGCCACAAAGACAAACGATATCCAAAGACAAGCCACAAACAAAAACCAACAAACAAAGAAAAGCCACAAAGACAAACCAACAGACAAAGACAAGCTACAAAGACAAAAAGTAAAGATAAAAGACAAACCAAAAAAAACAAAACAATAAACAGACGAAGACAAACGGCAGACGGAGACAAACCAACAAAGGCAAACGTACAAAGACAAACAACAACGAACATCACATGTTCCAAATTGCCTTACTTGACAAAACGCTGTATGGTTTCATTATTTCATAGTCCAAGGTATTTAAATAGGCATTTGCATTTGCAATTCCAAATAATCAACATTATAGCCGATTTGTTATTTGCTAAAATAGATGCGGAAGAAACCCGGCAAAGGACTATTCAAACTCGTAAGTCAAATAAACAATTTGGAAGCTGAAATCATCTCTTTCGTATCAAATATTGGTTCAACCAACATTTATTTGTCAATTTCTAGATTCATGTCAATTCAAGATACGAGGTATAGATCCTAACTATATATGATGTATCCTTTATTTCAAGTTCGATGGTATATATAGATGTTCAACATCGTCACATAACTTGGAATAGTTAAGGACAATAAATGCTAGCATTTTCTTATTGACTTTTAGCTCTTAAAAGAAGTCTACTACATATATGAGTAAACAAACAAGACGTCAAGAAGAGGAACACCATTGGTTCCCATGAGAACAAGATTATTTTTTTAAAACACATCTCTCAAACCAATTAAGGAATTGCATATTTAAATATACAATTCCATGTCCAAACGAAACAAAGATGTTTACAGTCAAGAAATCAAGCATCTTGATGGTGTCAGTTTTGGAGAACTTTTGCTGTAAACAGGACATCTAACGTATTGAATGGGTCGAAAATAAGTTATCACATGAATATACCCGAAAAACGTATAACCAACCATTATGTTTTATTTTATTAACTTATCTATTTGTCCAACATTTTGTACTGGATTTGTGGATGGAAATATCGGGAACAAAAATAGATGAAACAGTTAATTCTGTAACAATTTAGCCAAAGATAGATTAGATTGGCCTTCCGTGTTTAATAGTATATATGTTCCCGTACTCTTTGCAAACATGCGAGTATTTCCAGATGCATTTAGGGTTTGGCTCAGTAAAACAATATTTTATTAAACAGTATATGGCCATTGGGGATGACATACTTTATCTTGTTTTATTATTATGTAATTAAAACATCGTGGATTTTTGTAGGTGATGGCATGATCCAGTTGTTTTCTTAACCACAGTGTTTAGAATTGAATATGATTTTTGCAATGTAATATGCTGCAAACCTGTGTACAGTATATGATCATCAGTCTTGTTTTTCCATTTAAATGTTATACATGTATCATATATTTTCTACGGAAGCGTATTAGCGCCACACATATTTTTTTTTTCTTCCTATCTTTGCGTTATACCGCAAACATGTTTTATCTTATTTCTTATTTTTAAGATTCAAAGGAAACATCAGTTATTAATGGAGGAGGCTGTTATATATAGCTATTACCGAATGTAAATATACTTCCAAGGTAAGCTCTCGTTTGAGAACTGTGTAAAGTTGGTTAGATTCAATCAAGCTACCCTTTGTATTAGCCTATAGTTACAGTACTTCATTCATGTTAACTGGGAATTGCCTTGCTGGGGAATTATTATTGTAAAGTCAGGTCTGCCTAAATGTCCGTTTTTTTTCGGATTTTTGACAAAACGGTAACCTAGATTCCTATCGGCCATATTATACCTAGTTGTGTTCCTGTACCAGCTATGCATGCATTTATAACTAATTTATACGTGTTTCTCGTTTCTCGTTTTTTTTATATAGATTAGACCGTTGGTTTTCCCGTTTGAATGGTTGTACACTAGTAATTTTGGGGCCCTTTATAGCTTGTTATTCGGTGTGAGCCAAGGCTCCGTGTTGAAGGCCGTACATTGACCTATAATGGTTTACTTTTTTTAAATTGTTATTTGGATGGAGAGTTGTCTCATTGGCACTCACACCACATCTTCCTATATATATTTATGATAATAGTTTATACCTACAGTCACTACCAGCTACGAAGTGGCCATCAAAAGATGCCCACCCCACATGATTTTGGCTACTTTTCACGTTTTTCTGATTTTGAACTCTCAAACGGCTTTCAAAGTGCCATATTTTCATAAACAGACATCTGAGATGAGTTTATGGACCATGCATGAACTGCTTGGTTGAAGTCCCTTCTATCATGACAGTTCAGCTGGGAAAATTCAAAAAAGGTATGGACGGTCATAAGGGCCATCAGAGAATGGTTGTGATTGGGGCTAGAGGGTTATAGAGTAGACTAGACCTACAGATAACAAATCAATCAGTCTGAAAGACTTCTATGAAAGGAGGGTAGTATACAGAACATAACAATTTTACTGTCAACTTACTAGCAAGCAAGATAGCTAAAGATATGAAATTTACCTACACACACACACGAGTCATTTTGCTGTAAAACCATACAAAATATTACACATATGTACTTTCAGAGTACCGCAATGTCTATACCTATAGTTTGGCATTGCACACTAAATCAATTGAATGATGGATGTGTACTGATCGAAATTTTAGTCTATGATACATGATTTTAATCATTATTTGTAATTGGCTTTGAACTAGCGGTCAGTTACTGCAAGTACTCCCACATATATACTCAGTGTCTTTTTGTTTTCGAGATGTATAATGTATATTTTTCATGCGGAGATCTTTAAAAGCCATTGATTCTGTATAGGTTTTTCTCATCGTTGAAGGCTTTACTGTCGCCTTTAGTTACAGCCGCTTCATTTGTGTTTAATGTATAGTTGTCTCATTGGCAATTAAACCACATCTTTTTATTTTTATATTAAAAGTTGCATCAAATCACTAGAGCAATTCAATCTTTACCCAAGTAAAAATGTTTGGTACAATAACCTCAATATTGAAATATACTTCTGTCAAGGTTCTTTTATATTTCAATAATGCAATAAAATGCTTGACTGAGCACAGCCCAAAATACCAACAGAGGTCAACCCTGAACAGTTTGGGCAAATTTGGACACAATATTCAAGCTTGATACTGTCTGAATTTTTGACATAATATAGGTTTCTGACACAAACTAGGGTTAAAGATCATACAAATTTATTGGGCAATACTGTGTAATTGAAGATTTCTTCTTGATTCTTTTAAAAAAATTAAAACTTTGAATGAAAAAAAAAAATCCACCCACTACCCTTTTTGAAACTTTTTGGAGCAATAAAACCAAAACACAGCCCCAGCCTTTCCTTTGTAGTACAATGTCAAAGAGATCCATACACTTAAAACACAAGATATTGACTGGAAACTAGAAAAATGCTTGTTTTTGGCCCCCTATTCCTTCATGGTTTGGGCAATTAACACCAAACTTAATCCCAGGCCTCCCTTTGTGATATGGAACCTTGTGGTACAATGCCAGAGAGATCTATACACTTACACACAAGTAATTGTCTGGAAACAAGATAAATGCATCTTTTTGGTCCCTTAATTCCAAAACTGTTGGGCCCCATAACCCCTAAAATTAATCCCAACTTTCTACTTGTGGTATTAAACATTGTGGTACAATTTCAGAGCAATCGAAATACTTATACACAAGTTATTATCCTGAAACTAGAAAAAATATTGTTTGGGTCCTTTCTTCCTAAACGGTTGGGGCCATCAACGATCATCCCCAAAATCAATCCCAACCTTACTTTTGTGGTATTGAACCTTCTTAAAAAAATCATAGTTCCTTTCACATAAACTTAAGTTATTGTCGCGAAACTAATGTGTCTATGGACAACGACACAGACATCATACGAAATTTTTTTGGGAGGTTGTAAAAAAAGTTCCCTGCTGTGATTTATGAACATGTAATATGTTGGGTAAAATTCAAACTAGATTCATCCTATGAAAGTCACAATTTATGGGAGAAAATTTAAATAAACAATGAGGGTTTTCTAAGATTTATTCAGACTATACAGTCCTATCTGTAGAACCACTTCACCATTTCTTGTTTGTCTGTGGTTACCTAAAAGTAAAAAAAATACCGACATTAAGACACATGTAATTACATGCTACACTCCAAAAATGGCTTTTGGGGAATATACATTGTATTAATGTTATTACCAGTATATAAAAAAATTAAAAAAAAAATTTATTTCATCAGGTATTTTTAATAGATTTTTGTTTTAATAGAATAAGATTTTCATGTAGATGTACATAATGTAGCTATCTAACAAATACATATAATGGATGATGATTTGTGTTTTGATCATATCAACAATGGCATCTTCAAATTAATATTAAATGGCATTACAAATTATTGCAATTGTTTTTAACCCCTGAGAAACTTTAAATGATATATTTTGAACAAATACATGAATCTGTACTTTGACCTATAATGGTTTACTTTTACAAATTGTGACTTCAGTGATATTGTTGGCTTTTTTCAAAACTACCTCTACCCTTTTTTATTGGGAAAATATGCGTCATTTTTTATCAAATTGGGAAATTTAAAATAAACCATGAATTTGACTGAAACTTCAATTTACAGACCCATTTTCAAGAGTCAAACCCTGCTTTAAAATAAGAACCCATTTTGTCAGTGATGATACATAAATAGACCCTCAAATGTGCATATAGATGAGTGTTTTTCAGTTTGTATTAATGCACAATTACTACTGAGACTGTACTGTTTGGGGAAAAAAGTTGTCTTTTTATGGGGGTTGTGAGTTTGAACCCTGCTCATGCAGGTACACTCGACTCTTAATTGACTAGGAGTGTTATTTTTTTAATCGAAGTTCGTTTGTTTTCTCCAGGCACTTCGGCTGCCTCCACATAAAAAACTGGCTGCCACGAAATAGCCTAAATGGGGTGCAAAAAAGTGGCATTTAAAAACAAAAAATTAAAATTATTGGCACTTATACCACAGTGATCGGGAAAGTCGTGCGTCCTGCGCATATCGACCAGAAATGGCGCATAGAGTGACTTATGTAAGCGCCCACGTGGCGCACGATATTTTTCACTTCGTTTCGATACATTTAGATATCGTCAAATGGATTTCCGATCGTGTTCCATGCCGCCATGTGTGTGTACACAACTGTGTAATGTTCCTCCAATGATAGTAGCACCTATATATTTTTGGGACGTCTCGGGTGTTTTCCTATGGAAATAATAGAACCATGGGTGTAACTGATTACCCAAAAAACGTAATTAACCATCATTCATGATATGATTTTTTACAACCTTAAATTTGTAAAATTTGGCTAGTACAGACGAGATTTGTCTCTAATTATTATCTTTTAACTTAGTTCAGCTTGCTACTTTTTCGTTGAAAAACCCAAAGCCTTTTTATGAATATAGTTTTTGTCTCCATAAAAGGCGACTAACTGTCCTTGTCACTTTTTGGTCTTTGGCTTGGTTTGACATTTTGTAAACATGCCTTCAGCGAATTGTTGTTTTGTTTTATCAATTAATAATACTCTCTGCTGTTATTGTTGTCATCGTGATGAAGTAATAATAATACAAGAAGTGCAGAGGAAATGCCAAATACGTCCTCTAATACGGAACGTCGGGAATAAGTATGGTATCGACGAAGACCCAAATTTAATGTAAAAAAAAACCATGCACATGAAGAAGACAACAGTAGCAGTAGAAACATTGTAAATAAAAAATATCTTAAATATTATCTGGTTTGGAAGAAATTATTTTACATTCTTTGTTGAATTGAAATAACAAAATCACAGGCACAATATCTATAATATTATTTAAAATCATAAAGGTAAGTACCACCATCTCTTTGCCGAGATATACACTTTTTACTTTTTTCACTGTAGTCAATTAAAATGGCCCATTAATTTGACAACATGGTCCATTATTTTTTTTAATGGCCCCTTGAATTTAATTTTGAGGGGCCCTGGGCCCATAGAGAAAAAATCCTTCCAGATCACTGATACCACATCTTCTTATACGTGTATCTATCTATTTTTCTTGAAAGGCTAATATCTAAATAAAATACAGCCTTTTAAAAAATTTCTGTGTAAAAATAAATTTTGCCATGTTATGCTATATTCTTCACTTTATGACTATAAATAAAATTGCAACAATAGTATAAAACTGATTTTTTGTTCCATTTTAAGACATTATTTTCAATTTGCTTTGAAAAATAGAGGAAATACTACTTCAGCATATCTTTCACTGATTTATGTTTACTATAGAATAATACTATCAAACAATTACAAAAAAGTTTGACTGCTATCCCATTATAACTCCCATACCTTAATCTTCTGGCTTCTCTCTCAGATTCTAACAGTGTCAGGATATCTCCTTCTCTTACTGGACCTTTAACATTTCTGATGATGGATCTGTTACTATCATCTAAAAATTCTACACGGACCTGTAATGAAAATCAAATGATATCAATATATTAAAAATAATTATTCCTTGTCTTAAGAATTTGTTTAATTATGTTTTATACTGCAGCTCAATATCTAAATGTTTTAATACATGTACATGCAAGTGTTTAGATATATCTTACATTTTTTGTACCTTATGATTGAAGAAAAATTTTTTATTAAAAGTTTTCTGATAATCTTAAACTTGTTAACTAAACATGAAACTTCTCTAAACATGCATCTTTACAGAAACAAAATAAAACGTGGGAATATAATGATAGTTTACAATCTTAATGTTCTCAAAGTAATAAATACCTGAGTACACTGTCCTTGTGATCCTGTTCTGCCCAAAATTTTGGTGACCTGGAAAATAGGAATAAAATATGTATTATGTAATAGGTTTAACACTTTTCAACCACTAAAAATGGGTAGTATAAAGAACAGAAGCTTTAGCCATTTCAGCAAATTGTTTATTGTTCCTCTACAATATTCTTACTTCAATTTAGCCCCCTACTGATCTCTTTTTTAATCATCTTCTCTATTTCTGATAAATAAATTTAAAGCACTAATTTATTTGCAAATCGTCAAAAAGTATTAAAAGGACCAAAATAGCGAAGGTTCTGCAGCTACATGTAGTCTCTGTCATCACTGATATCCAAATAAAATGTACCAATGTTCACCAACTTAAAATTTTTATATTTAAAAATTTAGCACTGCTGTCATTACTGACATTATGGAATTTTGATTAATAATATTTATTTCTAGTTTATCCTGCATTTTCATAACAAAAATGCTTGATGAATTTTAACAGTTCATAGTTCTGAATAAAGTAAGGCTATAAGGGGGAAAATTGTTCCAATACCTCCCCCACCCCCTCTTTTACAGTCACTGTAAATATAACAGTACAATTTATAAGAAGATTTATCATGTACGAAGGAATTGGAGAACTTTGACCTCGAGCTTTGGGACAAGGGGAAGGTAAATTTTGCTCAAATTGGGCCAATCAAAGCCCATTTCTAACTGATGATGTATAGTAGCTAGACTAAAAATTCACGTGATTGACCAAAAAAGGCAAATTTACGCAATGGAAAATTCAGTAAATTGTTCAAAATGAGCGTTTTGATTTTGGATCAGAAAATTTAAATGATGCTTTCTTTTAAAGCCTGCTGAATCCTTGGGGCAGGTTTAAATTGGGTTATATCATAATTTACAGAGGCGATAGTAAGGGACAACTCAGAACTCTGCATTTGCCATGATTTGGCCATTTGTTCGTTGTCATGTTTATAGATTTGAAAAAAAAATTAAGACGCATCTGTACTTCATGTCTTAAAACGTAAAGGGGGTCCATGTAAAGGTTTTAAGTTTAAATCAAATACTGTGAATAGCATTTATGAACTAACTTTAGCAAGTTTTACTGGCTGGAGTTTATCCATGCTGGTGAATTTTACAAGGCCGGAAGTGAAAAGAAAGAAAGCACGTGTTTCCGGTGTAGATAAATTTGGTATTCCTTTGGAACAAACCCAATAAATATCCGGAAAGCTGTCCGAAAAACAACAGCTTCTTTACTCGACATATAAATATCACAGGCACTTATATATATGATACAGATATTTTGGGTTTTTTTTGTTGATTACAAAATTCAATTTTCTATATTTATATTATATATCTATCGCTACTGTGCATACTAAGAATATATGACCCGTATTTTGAAAATAAGTAATGCAGTCAAGAAAAAATTTACTGTCCATATAGTCTTTTTAGGCTGGGTGTTGATCTTTTTTTTTATGTGATTGTACTTGTGTAAATATTTTACTATTGTGTAAGATCAATACGTGACACTTTAATAAAATAAATTTATCTTATCTTATCATATAGAGACATTATTGGATTATTTGTATATGGCACTTTTTTTTTAAATAAATTAATATATCTTGCATTAGGAATGTAAAGGAGTAGGTCCGGTAAGGGCCGATTTTGACCTCAAATTTCAAGTTCATCTAACGAAAAATTTTGGACACTTTTTAAACACTTAAGTGTCTATTTCAATTGATTCAATAAGTTTTTGGGAAAGATTTTAACTGATTTAGTCATTAAAAACGCTCCAATTCAAGCTTAAATATGAAAAATCCATCAAATATGCAAAAAAAACGTCACTTTTCAGATGGTATTTGTCAAAAATGAAAGTGGCCGCATCCGTGTTCATCCTCAACCTTTACATATGTTATGTATTATCACCAAATCAGTGGCGGATCCAGGGGGGGGTGGTTCCGGGGGTGCGCACCCCCTTTTATTTTTGCCGATCAATGCATTTGTATCGGGACATATGTTTTGCACCCCTTGCACCCCACCCCCCCCCCCTTTTTGCCCTGGGTTAGCACCCCCCCTTTCGAAAATTCCTGCATCCGCCCCTGCAAATACAACTAACATTTCAATATTATGAATGAACACGAATGCGGCCACTTTCATTTAAGACGGAAACCGTCTAAAATTTAAATAAAATGCTAAAATTGTGAAGATTTCAGTAATTTAGCATGACTTAATGATGCTAGTACCCAATATATGTACATTGTATTGTCAAAAACAGCCCATATTTATGTAGCAGAAGCATTCTACTTTTTAGTAAATATCTAGAAGATTACATTTTCACAATTTTGTAAAACTGCTATATTTTGGGGCCAAAAAGGGGTCTTACTGAACCTTTTCCTTTTTCCCTTAGATCATGAAAAACGGGAACAAATGAGGAATAATATGGTACTTTTTATTTTAAAATATCATGATGATAACCCCCGTAATTATGTTATTAAAACATGGGTATTTTTGCACAATATCGCATCAGAGGTACACTTTATTTGTTGATATAATTTCAGCAAGACAATATAGTCTGTGTATATAATATGTTTCACAGATTAATAATGCATGTATAATGTTTTTGTCTTTTAATTACTGACAACATATAACTTACAGAAAATGAAAATGATGGATGTGCTTGAATTATAATTGATATAATATTATTATTATGTTTGTTTTATATAAATTCCTTCATTGAATTGCGTTTATATTTTAATCAGATGAAAACATATTTAAGAAATTGTAATTTAGTTACAATTGACATCTACGTAAAGCATGTACACGTGAATTATGACATGAAAGTGTGTTACCTCATAGATGTAATACCCATAGATAAAGCTCGCCAAAAGATGGTCAAACGATCTGTATACTTTTTGGTGAGCATAGGATTTAAACTTTTTGAGTTAAGGGACTTTATTGCTTTAAACTTTACAAACTTCTTAATTATTTTAATCCAAAGATCTGTCATACTTTTTGGTGGTGATTCAAAATTTTATTTTAGAGTTCTTAAGTTTTTTGTAAAAAAAATAATTTCACATGTCACACTGTATCTCAGATACTATTTATGATTATTGCATAAAACATCACACACAAGACGAAGGACTCATGGCGCAGCTGTTTATTTTAATCGCTCTGATTCTGAAATCAGGTTCTTTGAAACTGATAAGGGGGAGGGCAGGAGGATTTTGAAAATAAATAACATAGCCTTGA
This sequence comes from Mytilus edulis, assembly GCF_963676685.1. NCBI lineage: Eukaryota > Metazoa > Mollusca > Bivalvia > Mytilida > Mytilidae > Mytilus > Mytilus edulis. The sequence goes on from NW_027267876.1 coordinate 29,595, forward strand.
TAATAAATAAAATTAATGGTTTGTTCTGTGGTAATTTGGAAATGAATAACCTGACTTACAATTGAAAATTAATAACTTGGCAGGTCTTCTAAAGCAGTTTATAAATGCTATTGGAAAGTATGAGATGGCACCAGATCCTTCATAATAAAAAAATTTCGGGAAACTATTCCCAAATCTTTTAATGATAAGAGTATAAATATTATTTAAGTATACTTGAAATGTATGAAAATGTTTTTTTTTTTTTTTTACATTATATCCCACATATTGGTCTTTTGATGTTGTTCCTAAAAAAATAAGTCTTACACTGAATCTAAACATTACCAGAAGGCATGATTTTGCATCATTTGTTCTATATCTTCTTGGGGCTTTCATCGGTTCCAAAACCTTTCGTAATTTGTTTTCGCCACGCTTCGCGCGGCGGAAAAATGTTTGGCAATACTTGTAAAAGAGGCTAGTTACATGCTTACAATTAACCCACCTTGAATACCGTGCAATACATGTATATGCAGTGTGACATTCAGAAGATTAATTTCCGAAGAGGACGAGGATTTATTCTGATTAAATTGAACATAATGACTTGACCATACATGTATTATTTTCTTTTATCTAGACATGTAAGAATAAAATTGTATGTTTTCAAATATTATAAATATATAGTTGTGAAACTAAATAATCAGTCCCTTGTTTTGGTGAAAATGAAACATCTTGCTTCAACAGTGCAGAAAATAAATAATCTGTCCTCTTAGTCTACAACATATTTATATCGTTAACGTAAAATCACAAAAAAGCGACCCCAAGGCAAATTCATAACGGGAAAGCCCCTTTACAAATGACAATATCAAAAGCTCAATCACATCAAACGACTGGAAACAACTGTTATATTCTCGACTTGGTACATGAATGCATTAGACCTGCCGATTAAATTTATCACCGTGTTTGTACATACACGAGCAACAAGAATGTTGAGCAGGATCTTCTTACCCTTCTGGAGAACCTGAGATCATCACTGTATTTGTCGGTTTCATTTTGCTCAGTCTTTAGTTTTGTATTTTGTGTTTGTTTTTTTCAGTGTCATGGTATTGTTTTTACGTAGATACATTGAAAACTCAAAACATACCATTGTATCTGAAACGATGATAAATTTAAATTTAATAAATGTACAGTAAATTAACCAAACAGGGTGACCAGCAGGATTTTTAAACAGCCGAAAAAGTTATTGTTTGGTAAGAGTGTTGTCCTTTTGTACGGCATACGAAATCTGGATAGCATAGCTGAACGGATACCCGTTCAATAAACTTTTTGGGCAAAGTAAGCTTTTTTTCGTCACGTCGTCTATTAGCTTTTACAAAAATCTTCTCCTCTAAAACTGTAC